>NC_142799.1:64898066-65154094 GCF_049724085.1 Artemia sp. Qi Xiang Cuo | reverse complement strand
TTATTGGACACAAATCATTTATATGAAAGGGTCTGTCCCCTCCTCAACACCTCGTTCTTTACGCTACACTTTTTATTGTTTTAAAAAGCAGAGTTGTGACAAAGAGTCAAACTTTAGTGTAAAGAGTGAGGTGTTGAGGAGGGGATAGCCCCCTTCATATTCGGAATAATTTCTGTTCGTTGCTTGATCTGTGGAGTCCCGTACCACCTGATTTGAGTCACGGATTTAT
The DNA here is from genome assembly GCF_049724085.1 of Artemia sp. Qi Xiang Cuo. Classification (NCBI taxonomy): domain Eukaryota; kingdom Metazoa; phylum Arthropoda; class Branchiopoda; order Anostraca; family Artemiidae; genus Artemia; species Artemia sp. Qi Xiang Cuo. The sequence continues at coordinate 65,153,865 of NC_142799.1, read as the reverse complement.
TAAATTTGAATGAACATCTCTCTCTCTCCCTTTCCCTATTTCTTCTAATGAGTATATGTTTTATATAGTATTTGTTTAGAGGTTTAATTTTAAAAATATTTTTTGTCCTTTACAGGCCACGGAGCCTTTGTAGTAATCAATAATTTTATTATTTGAACGATTTTTGTTGTTGGTTTGAAATATATTTATTTATCTAAAGATAAAAATGACATTAAAACATTTATTTCTTATAGTGACGAATTAGGAGAATACCTTATGAATACAGCCGCACTCACATCCAACCCTTAGTAAGGGGTGGGCAGGTAAACATAGAAAAAACTGCACCTTCAACTATTTTTCAATTTTCCAAAGGGGTTCTTCGAACTACTCTCAAAGGTGGGTTCAGGTGCGCCCAAAGGTCAGGATAAATTAGCAGCAGCTTAAAACTCTATGAAACTCAAGAAACAATGACAAATATCTAAGACATTTGATAATTAATGTTGCTGGTTGCTTTATACAAAAAAAAAACTATTATTAATAATCCAAACTTCTAAGTCATTTAAACAAATACTTCTTTTGCTACGTCATTCGTAGAACGTTACACTTCCAGACGAGGTATAAGAACCTAGAGTTGTCCTAAAGTCAGTTACATCAATGAGATAAATCGGCGTAAAATTTTATTTCAAATATGTGAGAATTTTTCGAAGACTCTTTCATGATGTATTTCTTTATGGATGGTTTTTAAATCACGCTGACCGTTTGCTGTGGGCACCATTTTCGTGAAATTGGACACAAGAAACCGATCTAAGAGGGGTAGAGTTAAATGTTTTACCGTTTCAGATTTCTTTATAGCCAAGCATCCACCACTATATATGGCAGTTATATAGTGCAAATATTTTGGCTTACAGAAATTATTTCTGTGAGCCATAAAATAAAATATTTGGCACTACCAATAAAATATTTGGCTCTCAAATATTCCCTATTTGATATATTTTATATCTCAAATATAAAATATTTCCCTAGCTGGGAAAGTGTATCATTAAATTCAACAAGATTAGTCTCGAGTTTTCGGTCTTATCGAATTTTGGGTCTTATTTTACGAAAAAAAATCCTAAGGGTGACAGCCAGTGCCGTACCCAGAATTTTTTTTCATGGTGGAGGATATTTTTCGTAGGGATGTATTACACAGGAAAACTTTACAAAATACAACACGTTATTTTTATTCTTTTGAACGAGTCAAACAAGAAAATATTGGGGAAGGGGGGTTCAAACTAGATGCTCATCCTAGTAAAATCCTAGAATAAAAGGTTATTTTCTGCGCGTTTCCCCCCGGTATTTCACAAAACATTCACAGGTATATTTAAATTTATTCCTTCAAAATAATTCTTTTTCGAATGTAAACATAAATCTTTACTTAATATATTTCGCGTTTTGCTCTTTATTCGGTTATCATCAACTCTAACTATTCAAATATATATATATATATATATATATATATATATATATATATATATGGTACTGTTCTATTAACCGGACTCTTTTATATAGTGCTAGTTTGGATAATGCTAATGAAATAAAATCAAATAGGATGACTATATAATAGTTTAGAAACAAATTTGGGCTATACATTTGCACATTACGGAGGGGGGGGGCAAAGCATAGCATATATTAAATACGTAGCCTAATCTAACCTATGTACCTCCCCCCCCCCCCCAAAAAAAAAAACAAAACAAAAAACAATATCGTATTTTTAAATATCGTATACGCAATTAAAACCACGAAATACATTGCATTTCTCTACAGCGGTGTCTTGTATCATTCCTTTGAAAAACGGGTTTTTCAACGCGTCTCGAGTTTGAGATATAAAAAGAGTCCGGTTAATATAACAGTACTATATATATATATATATATATATATATATATATATATATATATATATATATATATATATATATATATATATATATATATATATATATATATATATATATATATATATATATATATATTATATATATTGGGGGTCGGGTCCTAAGTCCAACCCCCAAAATCCTAATTCTTCTCAGATTCCGTAGTAATTATTATTCAACTTATGAAACCACTTTCATTACAACCCCCCCCCCCCGCCGAAAAAATCCTCCGTACGTGCTTGGCTGAAACTTATAAAATTACAATTTTAGGATGAAAATAACAATGCTCTACCCTCCCCCCTCCATCGTCATACTCTGATTACGAGTTTGGAACCAGTAATAAAAGCTTTCAAGACCATCCATATCTCTTTTCATATTCGAATCATTCATTGTTGCAAGGATTTCACTACGAGGATTCAGGATATACAACTTTGGAGACATGAATCATGTAGCAAAATACAACTGCGATAATTGAACTTCAGAGAACTAAAGGGGAATTTGTCCCCTCGCATTATTATGTACTCCGACACTCCCAAAAGAACCGAATTTAATGGGATACAAAGTACAAAATTGAAGCATGAAAAGTGCAAACATATTGGTTCAGACAGTCAAATTGATCACACTGATCAGCATTTAGATTATTTCATTAAAAGAAGAGGCAAGCAAATAACTTGAAATTTGATTTGATGATTCAATATAAGGGGATAGGGTGAATAAGCAGAAGGTAGAATAAAATCAAATTACTTTTTCCAGAGTCTTGCTGTTGATCATGAACTATAGTCGTAAACTAAACTAAAACACAGAAACTTCTTATACTAACATTATAAGTATAAAATATTATTTATATACTTATTTAAGTAATATACATTATAACAATACACATTCAAAGTAATCATATACATTATAACATATTTCTTATAGAAGCTTCTTATAATTTACCGTTCTGTATACAGAAATTTGTCAGCGGTAAGGGATTGCACATTTTAGAGGGAGTGGGGTCAGAACTTACAACAAATATAGGAACATACGGGGGGAATCGTACAAACACTGAAATATTGGTAGGATAAACAGGAATCTTCTTCGAAGTCAAGCAAGGCCGGATTGACCGGCAAGGCCAATCATTGACCCCAGGGTGACCTACACTTTTTATTTGGCCAACTTGAAGGATAGCCCGAAAATTTGTCCCAATTTCTTAAATGAATATTCCTTGCAAGGCCGTACCCAGTATTTTTGTCGGAGGGGGTTTTACTCAAAAAAAAATTTCAGGAGGGGGGGGGGGTTACACAAAAAAAATCTAAAAAAACGCATGCAAAATTTTTTATATCAATTTTTGTTACGTTTTTACGAGTCAGACAAACATTTCGGGGGGGGGGGTTCAAACCCCCAAGCCCCGCCCCCCTGAATACGGCCTCAATTCCTTGCCATGAAATAAAACGTTGAAGGACAATAAATATATGCTTTGAAATTTTATAATTTATGCTAGACTCGATTTTGGTGTTAGATGGCTTTGTTGCTATTATTGTAAGTATTACTATTATTTCTCTTGGACCTTCAAAACATCATAACTTAGATATGGGTAAGTTTACCGCTCTAAGCCTAATGGAACACACCGTGAGAAGCATTGCATGAAAACCTTCCATGTTTTTGAATTATGTATCGAGCATTTTCGGCATTTTTTAGGCCTATGAGCTTTTCTATAACAGTTTCTAAGAGGGAAGAGGTCCTCGAAAGGAACTTCCCCAAATACTTTTTTGTGCTCAGGACCTGAGTACCAAACAGAGTAGGCTGAATAGAACGAATATAGGCTAATTTAGGCTAAATAGAGTAAATGTTAGCATATAACACGGAAACAGATTTTCAATCAAGAGTCAATCAATGTCACACAAATACTCTTTCTGGCTGAAACGCTGTTTTACCCCATGTCTTTTAGGCTATAAATCAAACGTCTGTATTTCTCCCTTTTTTTAAATGTGACGTTTAGTTAATTAGGTTTAAATACTTCATTTTTCCAGAGCAAATATTTCTAGTGGAAAGAGAGTCTCATCAAGATAAGATTTTTTGTAGTCAATTTTTTTTATTGTCAAGCAAAAAACTCTTATTAGTGTCAAAACACATTTAGGTCATTTGCAAGTCGAAGTACGTAAAGGTGCATATACATCTTCCCTCTAGGGGAGAGAGGACGGCGCATATCATAAGTTTTGCCAAAAACAAAAATGCAATTTTATTTTTATATGCGTCAGAGTTAGATGATAAAGTCAGTCACTTGACCAAATAACTAGGTTTTTCGTCGAATCACACAGGATGAACCGAATTGGATGCCTCTAAATCATGATCGCTATCAGAAAATATTCCAGAGGAGTTGAGGCAATGGCTACTAGGATTTTTGTTTGTACCAAGATTTGAAAGGAATATTGGTGCTGTGCTAAAATCCAGGACACGTGTGAGAAGAGAAGTTTGGTTAATGCTAATAAAATAAAACAAAATAGGATGAAAATATAATAGTTTATGAAAAAATTTGGGCTGTATATTTGCATATTAGGGGGGGTGGGGATAAAGCATAGCATATATTAAATACGTAACCTAACCTAACCTAGCTACCTTTTAGTCTCCCTAAACCGCCAAAAAACTTAAGTTTAAATTTTTTTCACGGAGTGAGCAATATCTCACTATGCAGCGGAAACCTGTTTATCAATAGCGGCTTTGAGATTTCGATGCGGTCTTTCTTTCGCGTGTCCTGGATTTTAGCACAGTACCGGAATATTTGTCGTTTACCTATTTTTATAACTTTATTTCAATTTTTTGGATAGGCCTACCAGGGGAAATCCCGACGTCTAGACTCCAAAAATAAACATAATCATTGATGTCAAATCTAAAATTATTTAATTTTCCCCATTTTAAATCGAGATAAAACGTATGGTCTTGATGTTCGTGTATTATGTCAGAATAGGTTACGTAAAGTAATGCCTAATTATATATATACATATATATATATATATATATATATATATATATATATATATATATATATATATATATATATATATATATATATATATACATATAAATTGAGTGGCCTCAGTCATTATTGCAGTTTCTGCTGTCGAGCTAAATAAACACTAAGCAAACAAAATAATTAAAGCAGTTAGTAAAACTTAACTACGGTAACTTACATTCTCTCCGCATTTTTCGGCAAATTCGGCGGGATATCCGTAAGTCCTTTGTGAGAACAATCCACAGTAAATCCGTCACAAGAGCACACTTTTGGACACTGAACACCAACACCATCAGCAATAAACTCTCTTTGTACAACACCAGAAACTTCCAGAAGCAGGGCAATAAGTACAAAAGCTGCTAGTAATTTCCACATGCTGAACTGATACCACCAAGGAAGGCCAATTACATTAGATTTTGATGCCATAAGCATCAAAAAACATAACACATTGCCACATTAATTATATTTTTATGGAATTTTGATCTTTCTAACTAGAAATTGACAGACTATTTGCTTGTTCACAAATCACGGACCGTTGCTACTAAAACATGTATATTTGGCACCTTGATAAGTGTTGTCACATCTGTAAATAAATAGAAACGATTAGGCATAGTAAGTACAAAGTTTACACATATGACAATGGTGTCGCAATTTAAGATTTTAGTGTCAGTATAATATCCAGCTGGATTAATAAGCCATTCACAGGTCAAAACAAGTAAGTCCCTAAAACACACAACTAAGCATGTTCAAAAAGAAAATACGTTGCTGGTTTGGTAAAACCGTTATTTGCGAGCTGGTTTAGCGAACCCAGTTTAACCTTACATCTGAAATGTGCAATTAGCAAACAACTACTTGGTCGAAATCCGCGACCAGACTGGCCAGACCGCCAGACCTGGAAAGTAAATCCTGGCTACGGCTACTACTAATAGTGAAAAGTGCTTTTGACTATCGGGTTTTAGCGCCCAATTCAAACTATTACAAATAATGGCTTTAAAAGTTACTGCAAATTTTACTGGTTTCATTGCTTTGTTAATCAACAACTTCATTATATACGGAAATATTTTTGAAAGTTTGTCGTCATAACTGAGACCCGTTTGCTAATGTCAATTTATGGAGAAAAGTTGATTAGGACGATAGAAGCGTGGACGATTTGCAAATAACTCGCTTTTTCATTCGATATCGAAATAACTTTAACTGTTCGGTCTTATAAGCCAGCTTCGCTCTACATCGGATATTTGTGACTGATACTTTTTGCCGTTAAGACATGACTTGTCGCGAATAACTCCCAAAATATTAAAGATCAGGCGAAAAGAAATTCTGGGAAATTTGTTGCATGCTTTTACCTTTGAGCAGGAGGAAGAAGAAAAGATAAATCCCGTTATTGGCAAGAGGGTGCCCACTTACTGAATTCCAGTACATCAAATTGATCGTGCCAAGCATGGCAGAAGTGTGCCAAGCGTGGCGGATACACATCAAGCGTAGCAAAACTGGGAGACAAACGTGACGTTCTGAGATGTACTCTAGGTGCCGTAAAGCGGATGTCCCTCGGTTAATAGTATCGTCAGTAGAAGGCGTTGCAAAAATGTATACAAAAAATGTATTTTAGTATGAGCCTGATCAATTGGCTTGTAATTTTGAAATCATTTTAATTTTTTTTTTTTTTGGGGGGGGGGGTCATTAATAATCAACTGGGAATAGCTTAGCAATTGCGAATAAGCTTCTGAAAGGATTATATTGCCTTTACAGCTTAAATAGGGTGTAGGCTCCCCACATGTACCCTAGCCAGAGGGAATTTGACCATTAAAATCTCATAAACTACGAATTAAGAACATCGCTAAACTCGAATACTCTTATTACGCTCAAATGCCATCGAATCTTTGTAGAATACATACAAATAACACATATTAATATCTGAAGATACAAACCAATTATCTAATCATTTTCAAATTTCTCAATAGCTTCAAAATAATCTCTGTATGTTATTTGATACAAAATTTTTGATTATTTACAATAAATTTGTTATTTTTACCTTTGCCTCTTCTCATAGGGCTAGATTGACTAGGCAGCCCTTTGAGCATACCAAAGGCTTGCTAAGGATAAATATATTCTCATCCTTCATTTTATGATGCAATGTTGTCTCTGGACAAATCTCGTCTGTATGGTAGCTGCTGAGTGTACATTATTGTTTAAAATTTTTACCAACAGGTAGTAGAGGCGGACCTGTGAACTATATTAACTATCATAGCAAGGCCGTATCCAGGGGGGGGAGTTACCCAGTTGGAACCCCCCCCCCCGAAATTTTTGACCGAGTCGAAAATAAGTCGAAAATTAGTAAAACCTAGGTAAAAATCAGTAAAATTAGTTGAAAACTGAGTCAAAAATTAGTAACCCCCCCCCCGAAAAAAAATCCTGGATCCGCCCTTGTATCATAGTAAAAATAAATTAGTTTAGTTGCTAGATTTTTGCAATTTTGGGGACAATTTGCAGGTTTGTACATTAGTTTTACAAAGATACTAAACTCTTGCTATTTGCAAATGTTGCCAAATTTATGAAGCTGACAAAGTTTTCTTAAATTTATCATATATTTGTCTAAACTTATTATATAATAGGCCTATGTTGTGGATTTACCGATTTTAACAAATCTGATATTTTTGATCTAAACTAATTTCAAAATTACGAACTAAACTTACTAACCTTGTTGTGTCTATTTTCTATGAGTGAGGTAAATATATTTTACTAAAATAGGAAGAATAGATGTTGTTGGTAAATTAAAAAAAAATAAGGTACAGAGCGACACTAACTTTTTGTAGCTAAGTTAGTAAAAAAAAAAAAAAACAATGTTATTGAGTGATACTGATCGATTTATCAAAACTAGCTAGATACCATCAAACAAATAATAACACAAGCACCACAAAAATGCCGAAAATCTTATGCATTTTTGTCTTTTTACTATAGAAATAAAAGTCGCTATTAAAAATGCCAAGTTTTTCAATGCTTTTTGATAGCCTGCTTAAACTGAAATATATGGTCTTTCGGTAACCAAATACCAAATGAATCAAAGTTCAACCAGTGGAAGAATTGAATGCTGCATGTCATTTTATATTTAAATTTAACTGACATTAAGTTTCATAGCAAAAAGCCGCTACTTGGATAAAGAGAAGGTTATAAAAAGAAAGTAACTATAGTGATGCTGTAATTAGTAAGTTTCTTACATCTGGTAACGATCCATAAATCATTTTATGATTTGTTTATCTTGGCTTCTTAAAATTCAGATAGTGATGTATTATTTATGACACAATTATTCAGCTATTTGATTACACACTTTGGAGCATTACACAGGAAGGTGCAAGAAATTATGGAAGTTGTTTCGAAGCCAAGTTGATCAAGTCCCCTTTTCTTTAGGTCGTAGCGTCAAAGCGATTGATTTGCTCTTAACCCTGGACCACTGCATATACATTTAGACAGTACAATCATTCCGTGAAATGGGAGCACCTGTTTGTACGCGCCGATAATTTTTGGTTACTACATAGTAACCAAAAACTACTGAGTGTGCTTATACTGTATGTCTATACAGTGCTCTGGATATTTGGAAAATTATTTAATAAAGAATCTGATATTATACAAAATTTTTGCCATCGAATTCAAAATATTTTTATAAAGGAAACAATCGAAGGATAGCTTTCAGTTACAAAACTATTAACAGCGGGAGGCGCTCAAAATGTGAGACAAGTGTTCCAAGCGCGACGGAACAAACGATACTCCGAGACATAAGTGTGAGTACACGTAAGTATTTAAGATGCGTGAAAAACACGGAGCGTCAATTTCACTAGTGGGGGTATCTGCCCCTTCTTGGATTTTGAAAAACATGTTTTTGATCATTGAAAAATACCTTTTGCGATTTTCACGAAAAAATAGCAAAATTACCCCACCCTATATTTTGAAAAATAGATTTTGTTCCTCCTCTGTACATTTAAGTTAATTAGTGAAACTGCAAAGACAATTTAATATTAAAAGCTTAATTCCTCAAGTATTTCTGCAGGCTATTGAGGAAAGAAAATATAACATATAAGAAAGAATCTTTAATATCATGAGGTCTAAATAACGTAGGAGAAAACAGATTAAAACAAAACATTAAATCCCCCCCCCCCTACTCTTACTTGAAAACAAATTGAGCCTAATTCCAAGCAACGCTGATTCAGTGATTCACGCCAAAAAACTTGGATGTTTTTCTTCATTTAATTCTCCATATTACAAAAAGGAAAATATACCAAAACCCATAAAAGCCGACTTATTAGTCATCAGCAAACTAAAAACTTCCTAGATAATTAATCGGACACCCTCTCGCAGCAATTAATTAAAATACATTTTCGGAAGTAACATGTTATCACGAAAAGAAACTTTAATTCGTTTCTTCCGTGATTTTGTCACGTTCAAGCATTATTATTAATCTTTATAGATCGTTTTATATTTACAAACATTCATTCTAAGCTGATTTTCAAAGTCTTTTCAAACTCTGGGTTGTCAAAGATTTTGACTAAAGGGCGAAATTTTGTCTACTCACTGCCTCCATAGATGAGCAAGTGTTTGTGTCCCTACCCTTCTCTCCTTTTTTCAAGCCATAACAAGGTTCTACATGTCCGTCATAGGCCGTACCCAGGATTTTCGTTCCGGAGGGGGGAGGGATACCTAAAGAATTTGTGTTCGTTTTTTAGTTTTTTTTTCGAAACATTTTTTTTTTTAACCTACATTTTTATGACAAATATACGAGTTGAAAAACTATTTCGGGGGTTAGAACCTGATAATCCTCGGATGCCTCTCGTCAATCGGTGGGCAAGAAGGAACCCAGTCTGAACGGCTGTCCTTTGAAGAAGAAAGGACGTTTTGGTTGTAACTTCCTGCCAGAAGTGTGAGGGCTATAATGGCTAAAACACCGGAAAGTCACTTCCATAACTAACGCTCCTCCTGCTACCAAAGTATGCAACCAGTATTTGTTTCTGGGAGGGGTCTCAGTCTACAGCCACTCCCCTAAACTGATAATAATTACACAAAAATTTTCAATAAATATGTTTTGAAATGTACTAAATATGAAATTAGCAATTGAATAGGCTATATTTGATGCATTCTGAAATGCTTTCATGAAAACACTGCACAAACTTTAGCGTAAATAGCTTGGAATTGAAGGAGCAGCATTATCCTTATACTCAAGATAACTTTCGTTACTTTTCAGTATAAAAAAAACAAAAAACAATTGTACTCCCTTCTCAAAATCCGCTGATTTTTGAATTAGAATCAAGTTGCCATCAAACCACGGCGAATTGGAGAAAAAGCCAAGACAGACAGTCTGAGTGAGTTTGAATTAAAATCAAGTTGCTAAAGCTGGCATATATATATATATATATATATATATATATATATATATATATATATATATATATATATATATATATATATATATATATATATATATACCAGGGGGCTCCCCTCACAATTTTTTTTTAAAAGTAAATATGATTAAAATAATATTTAAAACAAATTATCAATAAAAGCAATAAAAACACTATTTGGGTGGCACTTACGCTTTTAAGTGCTGGGAAAACAGGTTGACATTTCCTCGTATTAATTAAAAAAAGCTTTTTCCACAAAATAATTTTTTCAAAGAAAAGTAAAGAACTCCATTAAACAAAAAATGAGCAAAAATAAATCAAATAATCTACCAAGCGTGAAACTACCACAAAGCAGCATCGATAAATAAATGAAACCCAAAACAAACAGAAATTACAATAAATAACCGAGTCAAACTCAAAACGAGCAGAAATTAACATGAGTTGGGCGCAAAATCTCTATGCGTTCCCAAGGCCAGAACAAAATTTGCACTTTACTGAAAAAATATAAATGTTTTTACTTTTATAACTTTAATAAATCAAATAGTTTTAACATTTTGATTACTAAATATCAGTATATGTATATTAAACTGACAATGCAACAATGTTTAATGACAATGTTTGACAACGACAATGTTTAATGGAGTTCTTTACTTTTCTTTGAAAAACTTATTTTGTGGAAAGTTTTCTTTAATTAATTACTGTTCGTTTCATATTGACATAGTCTTTTCAGGTATTAAATAAAAAAAACAAGTTTTTTAAACTGAAAGTAAGGAGCGACCTTAAAACTTAAAACGAACAGAAATTATTCCGTATATGAAAGGGGCTGTCCCCTCATCAGCGCCTCGCTCTTTATGCTAAAGTGTTTTATTGTTTTAAAAAATAAAGTTGTGAGACAGAGTCAAACTTTAGCGTAAAGAGCGAGGCGTTGAGGAGGGGACAGCCCCTTTCATATACGGACTAATTTCTGTTCGTTTTAAGTTTTAATGTCGCTCCTTACTTTCAGTTTAAAAAACTTGTTTTTTTTATTTAATTTCTGATCGTTTTTTAGTTAATGCAGCTTTTATTTGCATAAAAATTTTACTTTCCTTTTTCTAAATGGATGTCTTTACAAATTAACTTACGAAACTAACTTCTATATTCGTATATTTTTCTTCTGGCAAAAAATACAAAGTTGCAGATTTTTGCAGATATGAGCTTGAAACCTATGTAATAGGGTTTTCTGATACGCTGAATCTGACGGTGTGATTTTCATTAAAATTCTTTCACTTGTAGGGGATGTTTCCCCCTCTTTAAAAAATCGAGTAAATTTTCTCAGGCTCGTAGCCTTTGATGAGTAATACTAAACTTAATAAAATTTATATATTTAGGATCAGCATTATAAACACATTCTTTTGATACATTTATTGACATCAAAATTTCGTTTTTAAAAGTTTCGATTACTATTGAGCCGTATCGCTTGTTTTTTTATTGTTTTTTTTATTACGTATATGTTATTACTTATATGAAGGGGTTCTCCCCTTAGTCAATACCACGCTTTTTACGTTAAAATTTAAAAAAAAATTTGATTCACAAACCTCTTAATCAAATAGGCCTTTTAATTGGAATATATCGCTCTTTTGAAAGCACTAAAAAAAACTGTCGCGTAAAGAGAGTGGTTTTGACTTGGGGTAGAACCCCCTCACATACGTTATAATTTCTGTTCGTTTTAAGTTCTAATATTGGTTCTTACATTTCAGTTGAAAAAACTTGTTTTTTTTTATTTAACTTCTAATCGTTTCTTAAATAATGCTTGGAAATCCGGCGCCCCATTCATGGAAATTTACCTTACCAAAACTAAACATCCTCCACTAAAATATTATCCCTATTAACCACCTCTTATAGCACCCCCACTCCAGAAAAAATCCTTAATGAAAATTTTTGTATACTTCCCAATAACCAATAAATAATGCTTGCAAGTCCGGCGCCCCCTTCATGGCAATTTCCCTTCCCCCCTGAAAACTTCCTTCATGGAAAGATCCTTCCATATAGCCCCCGACCCGCTCCTTCCCCCACCTACCAGAAAAAATCTCCTCTGAAAAAGTCTGTATACTTCCCAATGACCAATGCTATATGTTAACATTGAGTAAAGTTCATAACTTTCAGCCCTCCCCCTGGGGACTTTGGGGGATCAAGTCATCCGAAAAGATATTTTTATCATATTTTCGACCATGCTGAACAAAATGGCTATCTCAAAATTTTGATCAGGTGACTTGGGGAAAAAAATGAGCGTGGGAGGGGGCCTAGTTGCCCTCCATTTTTTTTGGTCACTTAAAAAGGGCACTAGAAATTTTAATTTCCGTTCCAATGAGCCCTCCCACGATTTTATAGGACCACTGGGTCGATCCGATCCCCCCTGGGAAAAAAAAAAAAAAAAAAAAAAAATAAACACGTAGCCTATCCGTGATCTTTCTTCTGGCAAAAAATGGAAAATTCCACATTTTTGTAGATAGGAACTTGAAACCTCTACAGTAGGGTTCTATCATACGCTGATTGTGATGGTGTGATTTTCATACAGGTTCTATAACTTTTAGGGGGTTTTTCCCCCTTTTTTCGAAAATCAGCCAAATTTTCTCAGGCGCGTAACTTTTGATGGATAGCACTAAACTTGATAAAAGTTATATATTTGAATTCAGAATTGAAATCTGATTCTTTTGATGTATCTATTGGTATTAAAAACCCGTTTTCTATAGTTTCGGTTACCATTGAGCCGGGTCGCTCCTTACTTACAGTTCGTTACCACGAACTGTTTGAAAAAGAAAATAACACTTTAAATCTTTTCGTTTTTTAAGACTTTATAGTTTGGCCTGCTATTTGTATGCTGGAGAAAATTTTTCAGTAATTTTTAACAACATACACCCTTTTAAAAATTTGTATAGGCTACTGGCGAAAAATATTCAGCAGTTTTTAACAACACACACCCTTTTAAAAACCTGGGCACAAATAGTACTGTTTAATTTAGTTTCATACCTCCTCTAGTTGACCTGAAATGAAAAACTTGATACCATTCGCAAAAAAATCTGTTTACTTTCTTTGATAGTTTGGATACACTTACGCTATTTTGATTTGGTAAAATTTTTAGAGCAGAAGTAGGCCCAAAAGTCTGAACATAATACCCTCAGTTGTTCTTGGCAACTTCCCCTCCCAGACCTCAGTTTGCCACCCCCCCCCCGACCCGAGCCCGCCCCCAGCTGAAATTTACTTTCTTTCAAAATCTTGTTAAAACTAAGATAAACTTGTATATTCAAGCATCAACAGAAACTGATCAGTTTTTTTAGTATATATTTATCTTTATAGTACTAAAAAGTACTTTTATAATACCAAATGGCTAATTTTCTAGTTTTTACTGTCATTTTCACTTGATTTGGGAAAATTGGCTCTAAGTTTGTCCTCTCCCCTCCCAGGATTTTGACGAAATTACACCACTGCTGAAATTTCTTATGTTTTTCATATAATTTGCCAACGTGTGTTTTTCTTACGAATGTACTAATTAAACACAATTTTAACAAACACAATTTCTTACTATATTTGCATTTAGAGAAGGACATATGATATAATACATAATGGAAAGTATGGAACTAGCTAATTATCTTTCGACATAAATAAAATTTAACAACTTGGATTAGACCAATCGATCGTGCGTATTTAGTTTGATAAGGATATTCATATATACTTCTTTAACGAAAAGTGTCACATAACAGAACAGTGACGGTTCTGGCCTCTCTTGCGCCCGCGAAAAAATATTTTTTAGCCCCCCCCCCCACTGGCTGTTATAAAATTAGTATGCTGGAGAAAAATATTCAGCAGTTTTTAACAACATACACCCTTTTAAAAATCTGGGCACAAATAGTACTGTTTAATTAGTTTCATACCTCCTCTAGTTGACCTGAAATGGAAAACTTGATACGATTCGCAAAAAAATCTGTTTTCTTTCTTTGATAGTTTGGCTAAACTTATGCTGTTTTGATTTAGTTAAATTTTAAGAGCAGTAATAATCCCGAAATTTTGAACATAATACCGTCAGTCGTTCTTGGGATGCTGCTGAGATGCCTTATTGGAAATTAGCATTATCAACGTGCAGTTTGATTTAATCTTAAGGCAACATTTAGTTTTTAAAAATAATGGACAAATGGGAGGGTGGGCTTGGGAGGGTAGGAGTGGAAGGGGGATTAGTTGCCCTCCAATCACTTTCGACTATTAAAAAGGGCATCAGTCCTTTCTATTCTCAATCGAATGAGCCCTTTTCGAAGTTCCCACGACAAATCTTTCGATACGAAGTGCCCTGGTCTAAACAAAAACAACAACAAAAAATATCCCTAATCACTTTCTACAATTAAAAAGGGTAATAGCCCTTTGAATTTCAAATTGAATGAGCCTTTTTTCAAGTTTCTACGACAAAGATTTAAATAAAAAACTTATATGCCCCCGGGGCATAATTTATAAGCCTTGCCCTGAAGACTTTGGGGGGAGTGTCCTGCTCAAAAGTATAATTTCCTGAACTTTGAACTGCGTGGAACAAAATGGCTATCTCAAAATCTTTATTGGATGTGTTTGGGAAAATGGTGGGCGGGAGAGGGGCGTTAGTCGCTCTCCAATCACTTTCAACTATTAAAAAAGGCAATAGCCCTTTCAATTTCCAATTGAATGAGCCCTTTTGAAGTTTCTACGCTTTCAATAAAAACATTATACGCCCCCAGTGCATAAATTACAACTCTTGCCCCGCGGGCGGTGGGGGGGGGGGTTGTCATCCTCAAAGACCTAATTTCCCGAACTTAAAACAACGTTGAATAAAATGGCTGTCTCAAAGTTTTGATTAGATGTGTTTGGGGAAAAAGTTGGCGTGAGAGGCGGGTTAGTTGCCCTCTAATCACTTTCGACTATTAAAAAGGGCAAAAGCCCTTTGAATTTCCAATTCAAGGAGACTTTTTTGAAGTTTCTATGACAGAACCTTCTTTAAAAACCTTATGTGCCCCAGGATATAACTTACAACCCTTTATCTAGGGGCTTTGGGGGCCTGCCCTCAAAAACAAAATTTCTATCTTGAAATCAACCACACTAACCAAAATGAATGTTTCAAAATTTGGATTGGATTTGTTTCGGGAAATGGTTGGCGTGGAAGGGGTGTTAGTCACCTTCCAATCACTTTAGAATGTTAAAAAGTGTACAAGCCACTCCAATTTCCAATTGAATGAGCGCTTTTCGAAGTTTCTACGACAACTTCTTCGATACAAAGTGCCCTGCTCTAAAGGAAAAAATTAATAAATAATACAGTGTGCCAACATCGTTCTTATATGCCCCCAGGGCATAACTTAAAACCCTTTCCTTGATGGTTGTGGGGGAGTGTCCTCCTCTTTACTTAGTCCCCGTTTCTTGTCTCGTTCTCGAGTGTCTTTGAAAATTTTGATTGGATGTGTTTTGGAAAATGGCGGGCGTGAGAGGGGCGTTAGTCGCTATCCAATCACTTTCAACTATTAAAAAAGGTACTAGCCCTTTGAATTTCCAATTGAATAAGCCCTTTTGAAGTTTCTATAACACTTTCAATAAAAACTTTATATGACCCCAGGGCTTAACTTACAACCCTTGCACTAATGGCTCTGAGGGGGTTATCATTCTAAAAGACAAAATTTCCAGAACTTTTAACTACGTTGAACAAAATGGATATCTCAAAATTTTAATTCGATGTGTTTGGGAAAATGGTGGGCGTGAGCGGGGCGTTAGTCACTATCCAATCACTTTCAACTATTAAAAAAGGCACTAGCACTTTCAATTTCCAATTGAATGAGCCCTTTTGAAGGGCTAAAGGAAACAATAATAAATAGTATATTGTGATAACTTCGTTCTTATATGCCCTCAGCGCATAACTTAAAACCCTTGCCCTGAGGGTTGTGGGGGAGTGTCCTCCTCAAAAAGATGTTTTCTATCTGGAAATCAACTACGCTGAACAAAATGGCTATCTCAAAATTTGGATTGATGTGTTTGGGTGAATATTGGGCGTGGGGGGGGGCTAGTTGCCCTCTAGTCACTTTCGAATATTAAAAAGGGCACTAGCCACACTCCAATTTCCAATCGAATGAGCCCTTATCGGAGTTTCTACGACCTCTCCTTCGATACGAAGTGCCCGGGTATGGAGGAAAATTACAAACACATTGTGCCCACATCGTTCTTTACTTAGGCAGCGCTAGCGCGCTGCCTATGAAACTAGCCTACTGATTAATCAGTAAAACCGATTTTACTTACTTTTCGAAAGAACTCAGACTTTTTTGGTACAAGCATGGTGACAAGGCCGTATCCAGGGGCAGGATTACCCGATTGGAGCCCCCCCCCCGAAAACTTTGCCCGACTCTTACAAAAGTAACAAAGTGTACAGAAACCATACCGTACCAGAAGTCATACAGAAACCTTCATGACCACCGATTTTTTTGCAACCCCCTATATAATTTTTGAGAAGATTATCAGATTAAAAAACCAATAAACTTAAAGTGCAGTCCCAAATTACGCAGCGTAAAATTAATTGACTAAAAAATTAATTGTGAAAGAACAAATATTTTAAAGGTATACAAATACGTACAAGTTAAACGACTAAAATTAAAATGTCAATAGTTGACATCAGCGAAATGAAACTTAAATAGACCAAGACCAAAAACGCATCGGATTGTCCAAAAATGAATAAACATTAAAAAAAAAAGGGAAAACATTCCATTTCACAGTTGAATTGAAATTAAAAAAAAAAGATAGAACAAGTTAATTCGTCATTTAGTTCATTTGAGATTTTTCATTCATTAAAATGTTGATACAAGAACATCAATACTATTTTGATCTCTTTACGAGGTCCATTATGACCTCATAAGAACATATTTTAGTTCTCCTAGAAAATTTGGCCATTAGCATTTCGATGACTCAAACGATAGTGAGTAACCCTGCATAAATTATGTAAGAAAGCAGAAAACAGAAATATACATTTCGGGCGTCTTGGTCTTTTCACTGACAAAAACCGATTTTACAAGAAAAGTTTATTATCTCAAATTCAAGATAAGAGAAACATAATTCTGATGTCAGAGGCTCAAATTCCAACAATTTCTGCATTTTATAAAAAGTGATATAATGTATTATGGAAAAAAGAAACGTTTGTTTATCTTGAGGATCGAATTAGACATAGGGAAGCGGATGGAACCCATCGTTTGAATGCATTGTACGAATCCAGCAAAAAAATAAGCAGGAGGTCTACGAGCCAACGCCCTTTCCCCCTAAAACCAAAAATATGAACTGAAATTCAGGGGTGTAATTTTCTAGGGGGCAAGGGGGGGGGAACTTCCCCTCCCAGACCTCGGTTTGCCCCCCCCCCCCGAACCGAGCCCGCCCCCCAGCTGAAATTTACTTTCTTTCAAAATCTTGTTAAGACTAAGATAAACTTGTATATTCAAGCATCAACAGAAACAGATCAGTTTTTTTTAGTACATATTTATCTTTATAGTACTAAAAAGTACCTTTATTATACCAAATGGCGGATTTTCTAGTTTTTACTGTCATTTTCACTGGATTTGGGAAAATTGGCTCTAAGTTTGTCCTCTCCCCTCCCAGGATTTTGACGAAATTACACCACTGCTGAAATTTCTTATGTTTTTCATATAATTTGCCAACGTGTGTTTTTCTTACGAATGTACTAATTAAACACAATTTTAACAAACACAATTTCTTACTATATTTACATTTAGAGAAGGACGTATGATATAATACATAATGGAAAATATGGAACTAGCTAATTATCTTTAGACATAAATAAAATTTAAGAACTTGGATTAGACCAATCGATCGTGCGTATTTAGTTTGATAAGGATATTCATATATACCTCTTTAACGAAAAGTGTCACATAACACACCAGTGACGGTTCTGGCCTCTCTTGCACCCGGGGCAAAATATTTTCTAGCCCCCCCCCCCCCACTGTCTCTTATAACATTTTCAGGCCAAATTTCACCGAATTTTCATTTATTAACGGAATTATTTTCAACTTATTAATTAATGTTTTTTAATTTATTTTCATGTTATTATTTTATCAGTTATTTTAGTTTATTAACTGCGCCCTCTACTTTACTTTTCTCTAAAATTACAAAATGATTATAATCGTTAGTTTTTTTATTTGAAATTTTGCGCCCCTAAAATTTCTGCGTCAGGGGCAACTGCTCCCTCTGTCCCTCCCCTAAAACCGCTTCTTCGCATTATGAATTACCGCAGCTCATTTATCCCATTAGCACACGGATAGGGTGATATTTTAACCGTGGATAATCAAAATAAGAAGCAAAATTACTGAAATTGTAGAATAGCTATGTAATGTGGCTCTATTTAGCGCCATGTGTCCATGGAATTATTTCATATAGTCTTAGAGATAAAAACCATAGAGAAAAAGAAAGTTTACTTTTAGAAAATGTTGTGCCTCAAAAACTTCTTGCTCTTTTTACACGCTTATTTTTTTTTTTTTTTTTTTACCAAAATTAGGTTTTACGTCCTTCTTAATTTCTAAAACTTTGGTGTAGCAACAAAAAGGAACTACTATATCAGGTCAGAATGGTGGACTTAAACTTTAGAACTAATGAATTATGATTTTTAAAACAAACTACAGCAATTGAGGTACATTTTTTTTTTACCGAAAATTGAAGGACTTTTCTCTTTTGGAGAAACTAACAACATTAAACCAGTCCATCCATACTTTAATAAAGAAAATACATAAAGGCAAAAATGCCTAGTTAGTAAAGACCAAACCCATGTTTCCTAAAAAAAATTGTAACCGAGGTTACCCACTACCCGTCACTTGATGAACGTCTTGGAGCGCCACTTGTTCAGCCACGTATGGCCAAGGGCACATTCAGGATTTTTTTTTGGAAGGGGGGTACAATAAAAACTTAAAAATGCGTGACAAATTTGTTTATCCCTCTTTTTGTTTTTAACTAACCTGTTTTTTTTAACTCTAATAGTTTTATTTTTTAATTGGAAATATTGACTTATTTATCAATCTTTTTTCTTTTTTTTACTAATCTTATCATATATAGGCCTAATTCTCCTGTTTTTGTTTTTTATTTTGACTCCAAAAAGTAGGTTCGGCCCAACTAGGCTTGTCATAGTCATTAAAATAATCAATCTAATCTTAATCCGTGCCACATACGGATCACTTTTCACAACAAGTCACCTAATACACACTTTTTTTGGAAATGGAAGATTTTGGAAATAGAAGATTTTGGAAATGCGCAACCCATCTATTTTCAAGAAATATCAGATATGCCTTTCAGTTTGAGCAAGACGAGACATAAAACGATTATAGGAACGACAAAGTTTCAGCTCAATAAAAATAAAGGACATTCTACAAAGACAGCTCGGAGTAAGTCCGCAAATGGTCTCAAAAGAATTCACTCTGCCAGAAACATCTGGAAATAAAAACGCGGAACAAACTATATTATAATTGAATGATTCCTTAATGATATTCGAAAGAATGCAGTGCCCAACGTGGGAATATATGAAGAGAGGAAGCCAGACTTTTTTTTTAAACCTTATTACAAAGTTATAATAAAGGTACAAAATATAAATATGTCAAAAATGGCATATAGAAGAGCAAGGGTCGCAAATCTCTTGTATGAGATCCCCTTGAAAATGCACTGTCGTTAAAAGTACTCTCAAATTTCCCTTTCAGATTGGTCACAGACTTCAAGAAGTTTCCACGACAATATTCTCAAAGATGTACTTATAATGAATGGATTGTACAGCCGGGAACGTACTTGGCCGCAGCCCCACGAAAAAAAAAATCCAGAAACCTCCGGGATTTCTGGGCCCTTCTTATTCAAATTATCACACAAAATTCGCTTTTCTTATTTTTGGCCCCGCTCCCTCCCTCAGAAAAAAATCTCTTGTAAGTGTCTGTATGGAGCATAACGCAGTTTTAACTTATTTGCGTAAGTCTTCGTTAAAATATAGTTTCTAGTTTTGAAGTGATTAGTTTTTCACGAAAAGTTGGTTGCTATGAACGTTTGCTTCGTTAAAATTTATTTTTCAAACTTGAAGCACAAACATGAAGATCCTACCAATGAGAAATGATCACTTTGCCAAAGAATGGTGGGTACTCTTGCATAATGCGGACACCGCTACATACTGTATCAAGGAAACGAGAGACGAAACCCGCCAAACGGGTTATTTGCAAGAGACCGCTATAGAGAAATGGAATGCAAAGCGTGGTTTTCATTGCGTTTACGATATTTAAACTGTTGTTTTTTGGATTTAGGGGTGGGGGGAATAGGTTAGACTAAGTTACGTATTTAATATATGCTATGCTTTACCCCCCAACCCCCTAATGTGCAAATATACAACCCAAATTTGTTTCTAAACTACTATATATTCATCCTATTTTATTTTATTTCATTAGCACTAACCAAACTTGACTTCTTTCGCGGTGTCCGGATAATGCACCAGTACCGAATGGTGTGTCTGAACCACGGAACAACAAAAGGGTTACCCACTCTCCAGCACCTGGTTTAAAGCTTGAAGAGCCACGTAATGTTTCTTCACACCGGACATAGAACGCTTCCATCACGCGTCCACATCATGTACATGACTTTTGAAAGCGACTAACCCCCTTAGATCACATAAATTACTTATATAAGTTGTGTGACCAGTGATGATGGTGAAGAATTGGGACTTCGGGTAATTAATCCCAACGATAGTGATGAACCATATCATGGTCAAATAACTATGTGAGCTGGGTATGCTAGATAGTCTTGATTTTGTTTCTCAGAAACCATAGAAATGTTAAAGGGGGATTGATTTCACTAACTCCTCCGACAGACAATTTAGTTTGGAACCAGCATTTTAGAGATTTTTTTGGTTAACTTTTAAAAAGGCAGAAACTTTATACTCATATGCCATTGTCTAATTATAATTAGTCGTTTTTTATGCCACTTTTTAAATATGTTATGTTTTTTCATATGTCCCAGTATTTAGCATTTAATTATTTTCAAACAATGCTCAGTTAGTTATATACTGGCGCTGAGTTTGATATAGATGTCGTAGCTTGTATTCTTGCAATGTTACATTCAATTATGACATAGAACACTATTACTGTTTCTTAACATGATTCTCTACTAAGGAAAGGCAATTATATATATATATATATATATATATATATATATATATATATATATATATATATATATATATATATATATATATATATATATATATATACCCCCTCAACACCTACCTCTCTCAGCTAAGGTTTTCTTATTTTTCTAGTTAAACAAACCAGGAGTCGTTCTAAAGAATTGAGACAGAATTCAAACTTTAGCGTTTTAGGGGGTTTGCCTCTTTTTTCGAAAATCAGACAAACTTTCTCACGCTCGTAGCCTTTGAAGGGTAAGACTAAACCTATGAAACTTATATATTTAAAATCAGAATTTTCTGTTTCGGTTGCTATTGAACCGGGTCGCTCCTTACTTACAGTTCGTTACAACGAACTGTTTGATATATATATATATATATATATATATATATATATATATATATATATATATATATATATATATATATATATATATATATATATATATATATATATATATATATATATATATATATATATATATATATATATATATATATGCGTGTGTGTGTGAAATTAGTGTGCACGCAGTGGCCATTTTTCTTGCGTCTATTCCCTCTTATAGACCCTTAAAAAATTAATCAAATTGAAATACAGACTCTTGGTTAGAGATGCACTTAAGTTTTCTCTATTATCCTTCCCTACACCCTTTGGTATGAATAATATCCAAGAAATAGAAAGACAAATGAATGAAAATTGGCGTAATATTTCGTCTATGACTAAAAGAAAAATTCAAAGATTTATTTACCATGCCGCAAAGGAGAAAAATAAACTTACGGAAACATTTCATTAAGAAGCTAAAAGAGACCCGACGAAAGCTTTATTAATGAAAGAATTAATTGCTCCTATGACTTGCCAAATGCAAAGACAAAATGGTTGGCCTGCGTTTAGGTTTGGTTTTGATTACAGCTAGGACAGGTATAAGGATCGACTATCATAGTTAATAGTTAACAAGGATGGGTACATAATGACCATGTTCCAAAGGCTTTTGCGCATAACGAAAATGGAGGGAGGCCCCTCACCCTCCCAACAAAATACTATGAAACAGTTTTTTTTTCTAAGCAACAAGATTGTCCTGAATTATATAAGGCCGTACCCAGACGGGGGGGGGTTAGGGGGCTTTGAACCCCTCCCAAAATGTTTTTTTGATTCGTAAAAAAGTAACAAAAATGGATATAAATAAATTTTGTCTACGTTTTTGGAGGTTTGTTTGTTTAACCCCCCCCCCCTGCCCCTAAAAACAAATCTTTGAGTAAAACCCCCTCCTAAAAAAATCCTGGGTGCGGCCTTGCTCATTGTAATAGTCTATTTTGCTTTTTGGCAAAAAAAAAACAAACGAAGATTCCTAAACGCTACTTTAAATTGCAATTTTGTGTTTTTAATCTGGAGTTTCTGACTTTTCGCTCGATAAATTTGTATAAAAGTAGTGACAATATCGAAAAGTGAGATAATGTCCCGTTTCCTAAACGAAATTTGGGTCTTGGAACATCGCTTTCCCGAGCACGACATATGATGTACGCAATTGTTTCAAGTGGATAGCCCCTCATCGGAACCTTGTTAAAACTTATTTTTTGTATCTATTCTAATAAATTTTGAGATATATACATCATCAAAATGAAAATTGACAAGGCTAGAATACACTTATAATATCTCATAGAGAATATTCACCACTAATGCCCATTTTAATGTACAAAAAACGCGTAGGAAAATATAGCTAGCGTTGAAGTGATACTTAGAACTATGTAATTAGTAGGAATAAAATAACACTATCAGATTGTCGAGTAGCCTTATTTAGAATCCTAAATTGTATGGAAAAGGACGATTACCAGTAATCAAAGAGGCTGCTCTTACATTTAGGTTTGAATGCAACAATCTGAAATACTCTGTGTTTAATGTGTCGTATATCAAAATTAAAGAAGGGAAGTAAGCCACATTCAAGAACCAGCACAAATTAAAACCATGTTCAATTGGACCGTTTATTACTGATAAGTAGTAATTAACTGTTATTAAACCCATGGCCCCAAATTTTAGGTTATTGCTGCGATTTTGTTCTTTTAAGGGATTCATCCCTGAATATATGTAGGAGGAGGGATGCGGAAAGTTGTTTCGCGAAGATTGGTCTCCACTATATCATCTCAAAAAAACCTCGTTGTACTATACACTATATAAAAAGATACTTCACACAGTTCGCACCATTGCGACAATTAACCTATTGTCGCCGAAATTTGAAAACTCTTAACCATATACCCTCTAGATATTTCTGCCCCCATCTTGGATTTTGAATAACAGATTTTTGGGATATTTTGTTTGAAAATGCCTTATTTGGTATTTTCATTGGGAAAATTGAAAACAATAAACAAATGCCTCATCTCACAACTCTTGAGGCATCACATCCCATCATGGAAAGTCTCCTTTAACGACCAGACCATTTATACTTATTAGGATAGCAATTCTTCTACTGAAACTCGGGACGGCAGAGCTCCGGAGGAAATGATGCCCACGCAGTGCTCGCTTGTGTTTCACAACAAGTATTTTGTGTTGTGCTCGCTTTTTTTTATAACAAATTTAAAAATTCACGCCAAAATACAAAGCCAAACTTAACGGTCTTTTGAACACCAAGCCACTTTCCCCTGGCTTGTTTTGCTAGTTTCAAGTTAGTACTGCCACGCTAAACCATGAAAATAAATTTGAAAAACAAATTAATTAATTTTGACTATACTCCCGTCTTTAAAAATCTAAAAATTAACAATCCCACTACAACCTTCAAAAGAAAGCTACCAGTTCTTAAGCTGTTTGGTCATATGTTTTTAGTTTTTTTTTATGCTGACATTTTAGTTTTTGCCCGATACTACTAAAACTGCATAACCGCAGATGAAGGCCTTTTTCTTTAAAAAGTAAATTTTTTATTCTATTCCCTAATATTTGAAATATATACACAAAAGTGCATATATTTAATGGGTTAAGTTTCCATATAGCCCACTCAAACGATCAAATTTTATTTTCACTGTCCTTGGTACTTAAAACGTTATTTAAGGAGAATACAAGTTTTATGTTTCTAATAAAATCTTCAAATCAAAATGAGCGTAAAAACATATCCGCATTTTTGAACAGCAAAAGGCTTTGGTTCAGAATAGACGTTAAAAGCACTAATCAAACAACTTTAAGAGTACCCAGGTACCCAGATTAACTTGATGCTAGATGCATTTCAAAGAAATTACCCAACAATAATTCCATACTTGAGCTGAGTGAGATCATATCTGACAAGTAAATCTGTAAACAAGGTCCATTAGCTAGACCTCCATTTTAGTATAATCCCTAACGAGTGGCTGTAAGCAGGCCCACAGAACAGAGGTCAAATCTGGATTCTCGAATTTTTTTTATAGGTCCCAACCGACAATATGCGATGAAATTCCAAAAATATATACATGGGATAATGTCTGTAGTATATGATCCAGGGTCGATATTGGCCAGTAAGGGACCACAGAAAAAGGGGCCCTTTCTTGGTTCTTTTCAATGTAATTATCGATGTAACTATGTATTAACGCAGAAGAGCATCAAATAATAATTTACTGTTCCGCCAATAAATGTGTCTGATCTTTAGTCTATTTGAAGCGGGAATGGGGGGGGGCAAAAAATACTTCGGGCTTATTCTATAAATTAACTCATCTGCAGAAAAATATGCCTTTTATTACAGGTATTTATTCAGCAGGCGAGTATTATTACTGCTTGCCTGCTACTTTGTTTTTAATATGATCTATTTAAGTTAAATAGCTTTAGTTAAATTCTTTTTAAATATCCACAGTTTTTTAGCAACTTTAAAAACTTTCAGATTAATTTTTAATGCTTAGTTTCAGGAAAATTTAGGCCCACCTGTGTCTCCTGACGCACCCAGGAGATCAAGTAGAAGCCGCCATTCATCTTTCAGGTTTGCTGCTGCAATGATGCCGTCCCATTCTGTTGAACGGAGGCAAGCAGATTGCATAGATTCCCCTATTAGGTCCTGCGCAGTGTATTTTCGGTCTTCTCCGGCTTCGAATTTCTGGTGGTGGCCAGTGTAAACCGGTATTTGGGAGTCTATGGCTGCCCATACGGAGGTGTCCGAAATATCTCCACCGCCGCTGATGATTTTACAAATTTAGAAAAAAAATATCCGAAAATAGACTTAGTTCAATTTAAAACTGGGCACTTGTATGATATACCCCCAACCTAATATTCTTCTAATAGGCTTCTCTGATACTCAATCCTAATGGAATATACCAAAGTAAGATAAAAATATAATACTTTAGAAGAACATTTAGGCTATATATATGAGAGGAGTGGGGGTAAAGTGTAGCGGGTATGCATGCCTAATATGTTAGGTACAATTATTCGGCATATTATGTAGCAAGAATTGTTTTCTAACTTCACTCTGTCCAAATACTTTATCCCCCCCCCAATGTGCAAAGTTTATCCCAAATCATAACGAAAAAAAACCGGTTCTATAATGCGTCAATGGGTGAACAACTGGAGCGGTAGGGGGTTTATCATACAAGTGCCTAAAACTGTGCCGTAGGTTCTAACGAGTTTGGCTTCATAGAATGGAGATAACAAAAATCAGTTTGCTATGACTTAATTTCTCACCTAGTCCTCTACAGCAAACATGGGGAATTTCTATACGTGCCATAATTATACTCAGATTTCAATATTTTATTAGTATTTTTTTTTTAGAAGAAAAAACTTTCTATGCATCCATCCTGGTTGACGGCCCTACTAACAATTCAGACTATCAACTAACAAATCTTGCTTGTAAAACTTTATGCCAGACAACGCCTTTGAACTTTATACCAACACCAATAACGTACCTATAAAAATGCTTTTGATTTTGTGCAGATTTGATCTTTGGAGATCATGATAATTTAAATAGTCAAAATTAGACGTAAAAATTTTATTGATTGGTATTAATTCTTACTAGAAGCTAGAAGCTTATCTTTATGCTATTCTTTGCACATATTATAATTAGACCAAACTGCAAGAATTTTTTTTTTCAAATATGGAAGTATTGTTGCTCCAATTCGTATCGTGAACTACAGTTTTTGCTCTATTAGCAAACTTGAGTCAACGAAACTGCCCTCCCCCCAAAAAAGAAATTCTTTCCCAGTAACAACGTATTAAAACAGTATGTACCATCTAAATTACATCAAGCTGTCTTCCTTCTTGACTCCAACCGAGTTGAAATCTAACACTGAGATTGTGATTCCAAGTCTTTCTCTGTTGGAAGTGTGTCATTCGTGTTTTGAGTAAATAAAACTGACTACGTTTGAGTTTCACCTGGATTGACATACGTTAGGTTATAACCCTGACAAGTCTAGAATTCAAACTAAAAATACGTCGATCACCCTTTAACAAAAATTTGACCAATTTATGTAATAAAAAAAAAAAACAACAACTAAATAATGTTGATAATTTGCACTAGTCTAAACACTAGTGTTTTGACGCTATGTCGAAACACATCGCATCAATGAGCGAGGGGTGGCCAATTTTTCAACATCTGGTGTACATATTAGAGCGCCACGAGTGACGCATGGTTCCGCATGAGTATTTATCTATTACCCCAAACACACTTAAGAATTTTGTTCTCTTAGATGTAGAAAAACCAGTTTTATCTGTCTGTATTCAGAGACAATTAGCTTAGGTTCGTGGAAAAACTACGATGTAAGTATAGTTTAATTAATTATTTAATATATAGAATTGGTATTTTGGTTAGTTATTTAATTTAGTACGTTCTGGGCGGCCTGCTTTCCATAATTCTTTGTCGTAGTTTCCATATTTTCGTTTCTAAAATATTATATTGTCATCAGGGACGTACACGGGGGGGGGGCCTCCGGGCCCGGGCCCCCCCGAAATCTCACGATTTTTTTCATTTTTCCATAATTTTCTGATTTTTCTAACAGAATAATGGGTTTGAAGGATTTGCCCCCCCCCCGAAACAAATTCCTGCGTACGTGCCTGATTGTCATCATGTTTTGGTATATTTCATTATGATTAACCTGGCTGCAGTTCTCGAGTTTGTTTAGTCCCAAAAACGCTTGGCACATTCACCAAAAATACTTGGCAAACACCGACTGGTGTACAGAATTTCTGGAATTTGGTACCCCCTGGTCCGCTAGGGAGGCCCACATGAGTGATCTTCAGCCTTAAAATTCTACAGTATGTGCTTTCGCTCCTCAATACAGTATGTGCTTTTGCTCCTCAAGAGTGGCTGAGTTACCTGAGTGAAACTTAAAGGAAATGATTCAGAGCGTAAACTAAAGCCTTGGAAGATCTTGAAGAATCTATCCCTACCCACTCCCTCTCCAAAGGGCACTGTCCTCTCATGGCCTTGGACAAACGTTGATAAAAAAAAATAAAGCTTTCATAGTGATTAGAACATAGAATATGTGTGTGGCATTAATCCACACAACGGTTCTTTGATCTTTAAAGGCCAGAAGTAAATCTACCGAAGAAGGAAAAGTATTTAGAGCCTCATGTGTTTGCTAAATCTTGTTTCATAATGTTTTAAAGATTCTGAAAAAAAAAAAATACCTCTTCCATTTCAAAGAGTAGGGTATAATATTTAGTATAATTAATTATAATTAGTATAATTATTTAATGGTTGGTCACTTCTTAAGCAAGAACGCTAATAAAATAATAGTGCTACCACTAGATTCCTCATTGTAAGCTCTTCTCAAGTATCATGGTCACTTTTCTGAAAATACTCAAGGCCTACCAACCCTCCCTATGGTTCCATATACAGCCCTAATAGTATATTTCTCCGTTAATTGAATCTTGTGATACGTCATAGGCTCTTTGTAATAAGGTTTTTTTTTTGTTATCTCAAATAGATGGAATTTAGTTTCGCCTGTGATGGATTGTAATATTCGATAAAAATATGCTATTTGAAATGATTTAGAATAGCGGTGGAATGAAACTTGATATTCTGATTAATAAAAATAAGATGCATATTATATCTACGATCTTAATCATCTTAGTTCAGTCATGTAGGATTTAAGCTCAAGTCCCTTGGTCTTTTTTTTGCAAAATACCCACCCCCACAAAGACAAACTCCGAAATCAATTCCCATGAACATACCTGCTATCGATTATTACAGTTTTTTTTTGTCGTTTCCACATTTTGTTCGGTTCCATTGCACATGCAGAGGCGTCAATTCACATAGACGTATTTTTCGAAATCTAAGGGGGTTATTTTTATGTTTTTTTAATTGAATATACAAAAACAAAATCAATGAAAATACCCAAAAATGCGCTTTTCAAAATCTACGGGGAGAAAGAGCAAAAAATCTAGGGGGAGGGATTCCCCCCTCAAATTGACACCACTACACACATATTGGTTCAGTAGACTACAACCCTGGTTCTATATTTGAGTTGCAATGGTCAGAAAAACTAAGCGATTCTGCACGAAAGGATCCCTTTTTATTGATTAATGTATATCAACCAAATGTAAAATAAAAGCTAAGAAAATGAATAGCCATATATTAATCAGTAACTAATGAGGTAATTAAGCTCTACTGATAAAAACAGATAATTTGGCCCTATTGATATAATAGATAATTAGGTTAAAATTGTGTATAAGGGAGTCGTGAGATTACGGATTTTTGTTTTCACTATCATAGAAAGTCGCGACAAAAAACAAGTGGAGGCTTGGAACTAGTTTTTCCCCTTGGTTGTTGTTTTTTTTAGGGGAGAGGGGGAGGTAATGTTTTAAAAGCTCAAAAACAGGCATGTGCACGAAAAATATAGATGCGAGAATCTTAGATTCCCAAAGTAGCAAGTCTCCGTAAATTACAGAAACATATATTTATCAGGGAAGAAGTGTGGCCGAGAAAGCTAGATGAACGACGAGCTGACTGATCTATACTAGTCTGGCCCATCAAGCCAAAGTTAAAGTTTTTTTTGGAAGGGGGCCCATCAAGCCTAAGTTAAAGGTTTTTTTGGAAGGGGGCCCATTAAGCCAAAGTTAAAGGTTTTTTTTGGAAGGGGGCCCATCAAGCCAAAGTATAAGGTTTTTTTGGATGGGGGCCCATCAAGCCAAAGTAAAAGGTTTTTTTGGAAGGGGGCCCATCAAGCCTAAGTTAAAGGTTTTTTTTGACGTGGTTTTATTCGAAGATTTTTTTCGGGTGGGGGGGGGCTACACAAAAAAAAACTCAAAAAACGCATACAAAATTTGTTTATATCTATTTTTTTTACGTTTTTATGGATCAAACAAACATTTCGGGGGGGGGGGGGTTCAACCCCCTCCCTTTCTGGGTATGGCCTTGTATAAAGGGGTGGGGGTAAAGGTAAATTTTTCGTTGTTCATATTATTGACTTACGAATGAAGTAAACATACCACTTGATGCCTTTTTTATGCTCTTTACAAATACAATAATCATTTTTGTCGGAAATGAATTTTACCCCCACCGATATATATATAGATTTAGGATATATATTTTGCACATTAGGTGGTTGGAGATAAATCTTATTTCTGATGTACATGAGAGGTAAGTTTAAACTTTCCTATACCCTGAATTTGTATAAATAGGGGTGGGGGTAAAATTCATTTGCGGCAAAAATAATTATTAGCCTAAATTCGTAAAGAGCATAAAAAAGGCATTGAGTGGTATATTCACTTTATTCGTAAGTCAACAATATGAACTGCGAAATATTTACCGAACAAATTTGTTTCCTACCTATCTAAATTGTCCGTTTACCCAGAGATTTGGGTCAATATCTACCAAATCATATTATTGAGTTAGGACTAAAGTGAATACACCATTTGATGCCTTTTTTATGCTTATTACGAATATAATAAGCATTTCTATCATTAATGAGTTTCACCCCTCCCTCATATTTAGGCCAATACCGGTTTAGGTTGCGTCTATGAAGGGGGGGGGGGGGTTGAAAAAAAATTAGGAAATAAAATCTTATTATATTCATAAAAACCAATAAAAAAGGCAATGAATGGTGTATTAAGTTTAGTCCTAACTCAAAAATATGATTTTGTAGATATTTACCGAGATTTGGACTGCTCAATATTTACCACTCTTGTTTCTATTCGACGCCTCGCGACAGTAAGCTCGGTCTAAGACTTATATATAGCGGTTATGAAACTGTTTAATCGATTTTTTGTCATTAGTTAATGGTGTTGAGGAAAGCACAGACAAAATATTAACCACTTACAAATTCTGCTCTTGAACTTTATTATCCGTTAACCCGATATTAACACAAACGAGACACACTCACAGCTCATCGCTATATGACGGCTAGCAGCCAATTGAAGAGAATTGAAGAAGCGCGCGCTGATAATTTTTTAGTAATCTTTCGAGCGCTCCGCTCTCTCTTGCTTGAGATTCGAATGGTTAACTGAATATATGACATTTTTTCTATCGGTGGGAGTCGGAGCGCTAGAATCGGAGTTGAAGATTAAGTCGGAAGTAATTTCTAAGGAACGAGTCCAGTAATTCAAAAAGACGTATGTGAGATATTATAAATATGACAGGAAAGCAAAAAAAAGGCCTTTTGATTGTCATTGATGAAAATTATATTTCGAAAATTGGGTACTTGTCAATTAGCTGGAACCCACACAAGAAGTCAAGTGAGGTTAACGTTAATGAAATAAAACAATATAGGATGAAAATATAATAATTTCGAAACAAATTTGGGCTATATATCTGCACATTAGGGAGGTGGTGGGTAAGCATAGCTTATATTAAATACGTAACCTAACCTAACCTAGGTACCTTTTTTTCCTCTAAACCCCAAAAAAACAAAAGTTTAAATATTGCAAACGAATGACAAACCACGGTTTACAATCCAATCCTCTATTAAAATAAACCCATTTGACTAGTTTCTTAAGCATCTTCCGTACACATTATATTGCGTGAGTTCTAGCTAATTGACAAGTACCGAAAATTGGCTTGTCTTCTATCTTCAGAATAAGACAAACATAGCCATGATGTCAAAAGCTCACTTTTTCATTACTTCTTTATTTTACAGAAGGTAGTGCCAATTCAAAAGAAATGTAGGAGAGAGAGGGAAAATTGTAGGTCTTAAAATCAAGGGGGGCATTTTTTTCACACTTATTTTAATGAAAATACAAGAACAATATCTTTCAAAATCGGGAAGTAAGAAGGGGGAACCAAAGGGAGCAAGTAGGATTAACCTTTCAATTGGCATTACTTTTTAGAAAAGGCGAAAAATAATTCATAATATCTTATGAATTATCACATCCAAAAAGTTGTAGTTGAGACTTATGAGTTTGGGAGCAGGTAGCGGGGATCCAAGGGTTATCAAAGAAGTCCTTAAAAACATAAATATCATAAATTAAGTTGCTTTTCGAAATGTTATTGATGGTAAGAATATCAAAGCCAAAACAATACCATTGAAGTGATGGATAGCGACGCACCACTTACTGACACTCTTTTTCACTTTTCGTTATTTTTTCTGTATGATCATATTGGATGACTAGCCACAAACATTTTGGGGAAGGCTGATCTGATCGCTAATTCCAATTTTCCATTTAGTTTTCAAGGAGGCCGATCGAAGGGTAGAGAACAATACCAACAATGTCAGTAGCATCCTATCTATTAATCCAATGACGCCCATAGGCGTTACTCCTTTGGTTCCAGAAGGTTTCAAGACGAATCCCTGTTTCCGTGACCAGGCGAGGCAATTTTGTTTCAGTAGTGGCAAGATTCCCAGGATTCCAAGTGTTTCAGTATTTTTCTCATATGATTAATTAGGAGTGTGGTCGGGATAATACACAAGTACTAATAAATATTTAATAGCCCATCTATTAAAGGGAACACATCCTCGTGCTTGAAATAGGCTCTTAGTAAATTAACATGGGATTCTTACGGCAGCCCTCTGACGTCAAAACACACCCTCGCCTTCAAACGGTCAGGTAGGATTTTAAAGCCATCCATAGGAAAATAGCATGGGATTTCAGTGACAAGCCCTATGACGTCACGACACACCCTCAATTTTAAATGGTCAGATAGAAAAATAGCACCGAGTTTCCGTGACACGCCCTCTGACGTCGAGACACACCCTCGCCTTTAAACGGTCAGATATGATTTTAAAGACATCCATAGAAAAAAAGCATGGTATTTCTGTGACATGCCCTCTGACGTCACGACACACCCTCGCACTTGAAATAGGTCCCTTTAAAAATAGACACCCAAATATATATCTCTATTGTTTTCCAACGACACTCCCAGGTGTTCCCCTAATACCAATGTTTCTCCCTCGAAAAACAGAAGTCCCAAAAAGCTATCTATGCGTTTCTCTGGCAAGCTTCCCGGGATTCCCCTAAAGCTATTGTTTTTCCCTCTAAAGATAGAAGCTCTATATATATTGATTTGCCTGGAAGACGTCTAGCTGTTCCCCCTAACAAGCCTCCATACAGGTCTCTATTGGTTTCCCTGTAAGAGGCTCAGGTGTTCTCATAACAGCGCACCATTTTTGTCCCATATAACTATAAATATCTGGGGATAGGCAATTCTACATCAGTATCGTACAGATTTTTGAAGGCAAAACAACTCTAACAAAAGTAAATGGATAGTTCACATTACCAAAAGTATCTAGTATTTCCTAACCCGCTCCTCCAAGCCCCCATCGCCCCCTCCAACATCTTTTTTATAGTCGTTTTAAAGCTCTTCTTATCTCCTTTTTACCAAGTAAAAAGCCCCGCCCCCCACCCCCGGCGATGATAATTATTCCTTTACGCTAATAACTATCCTTTTTTCTGGAAAAGCGCTCATTTCCATCACACGTTCAAATCAATCCTCTGTCTTTATTGACAACAAATCTTAAGGGGGTAAACCATTTTTTTATTAATGATCAGTGTTTGTTTATTTGGGAGGATCTGGAAATTACGTGTAAGGGGAGCGCTTCTGACTTGAACACGCTAAGGATAAATGTAATTTCTTGCTAAATCTACTTTTTGCTATATTGGAAAGGGGGTGGGGCTAAGAAAATGAGATAAATTTGCCCTGAGATGGTATTTTGAGGTTGGGATCCATTTAAATGGTCTTAATGTCAAATTCTTGGATTTTATCATCTTTCAGACGAATAATCCTAGTTTTTTTCTTTTTCTTAATACCTGTGGATAAAGCAGGTAATGGCGAGCATGTTTATAGCTCGAGTGCTATTGCCTATTATTTGATAAGTTGATATTTGCCCATTAGCTTTGACGTTCTGTCATCAGTCCCGGTTTATGGGGATTCAATCCGGCACCTAGACGAATAATAGCGTATTTCTAAAATTTGGAGGAGGTTTTAGGCAGTGACGGATGTTTTATAGCAAAACTATGGCTTCTAGAAAGGATCTTTCGATTTTCACAAGTATATTCATAAAAAAAAAATACTTTCCAGAAAAGGAAGGAGGGACCTATGCATCTGCTCTTTAAATAAATAATAGCATTTTTCAAAAGCTTAAAATAACTGCATATAAAGTTAAGCAAGAGTGGGATGGTTTTTGACAATTGTAAAGAAGAGGGAGGGTTTAAATATTGCATTAAAACACAGTTGTATAAAACATTTGTAACTATATTATAGTAAAAAGCGATCTATGATATTCGCCACTCCAAATTATTTTTCCTCATTAAGGTCAAGAAATTTTAAGTTCCTCTTGGAGCAAAGGGGTTGCGCATTGAATTTTCAAAGTCGGCACATTTTTCCCATGTATGGACCCCACCGTTATTGCGGTTAGGGTTATTTCATAAGGTTTATGATAAATTTTGTTTTCTTTTCTATGAGTTCCCTTCTCTCCCCCTCCAAGAAAGTGAGCTAGGGGTAATAATGCGACTCCTGTGCAAGCCGTAAGGTCTACAGTTGTTTAATATGATCATTGATTGAGGCCTTCAGCCTCTTCCAACGCTGCTCTACACCATCCCCCTGCTCCCTATCATGTGATGCCTGGGCCATTAGCCCCTCATCTTGCGATGCCTAGGCCCTCGATAGATTTGTAGTCTACGCAAGTCCCCGCCCATCTAGCTGCAGCCTCATCCGTGCAAGAGCGTGTCCATCGACCTGTCGCTAAACTCACTGCCCCACCTATCAGAAAATTAAAAAGAGAATGGGTGGCTTCATAAACGATGGCGAGCCTCACCGCTCCACCTACGCAAGGTCATAACATCACCGGCCCGTGTCACCATCATGTGTTGCTGGGGGTTTCAAGAGCCCCAACCCAAACGTCGACGGAATTTGAAGAAGTAAGTAAATTTTTTTTCAAGCTAATAAAGCCATCTTTTCGCTATTTTTCAAATTGTTGAAGGTATTGAAAGTATTCCAGGGCTTTTTGTTAGTTCTGGATTAATCGTTTTTCTTATCAATAGTTCCGCCATTTCGCCAATTTTTTTTCTCAACCTTATAACCATGTTTTTCGCTAGTGTTTCTATTCTACTGTCAGAGAGCCTTTCATTTCGTCGTTTATGGCCTTGAAGGAGTTTTTATTCTTTTAACTGCTTACTTACTCTTTAGTCATGTCCTTTCGCTTTTTTTATGTGATGGGATTATTGAAGGACCACGTTATAGAAACATCTAAAATAGGACTGTTTTTTTCAACCATTTCAAGGTCGGCTTTTAACTCTTTTTTTTTTAATTCTTTTATTCTTTTAAGTGCTTACTCGTTTGTTTTGTCATTTTGCTATTTTTTAAGTTGTCAAAAAAACAGTTCCTAAGACATTCAAAGTATTCCAGGGCTTTCCCTTTGTTCCGTATTAATAATTTTTATCAATAGTTTCGTAAATTCACTAATAAACGCATTTTGCCAATTTTTTTCACAACAACAATGTCATTGTTTCACCTTTTCAGGCTTTGAAGGGAGTTTTTATTACTTTAAGTACATACTCGTTAATTTTGTCTTTAACTATTTTTATGTATCGGAATCTACCTACATAATATTTGCCAGAATCGCATGGTATTTGATAGATCCCTTTTTGACGAGTAACTGGGGTTTTATCTTTACTAGAATTTAGAAAATTTATGATTTTGAAATTATTTGTGAATACTACGTACAGATTATTTTTTGTGCAAACTTTTTTAAGATTTGTAGTGATTCTTGGGATGTAGGGGAGGTAAATTGTGTTTAAGGGCTTGTTAAAAATCTCATATGGTAAACATCATTAATTTTACGGAAATGTATTTTCAGTCTAATTCTGCTGTCCTTGATAAAGTATGTCCTTGATAAAGTTTAATTCTGCTGTGATGTGGGAATCAGAACAAATGTTTAGGGCACGATCGACGAGGGATATTACGACTGCTATTTTAACTTATGGGGGTTGGCTTGATTTAAAATGCAAATATCTGTTATTTTGTGTTTGTTTTCTATAAATAGTAAAATTGAGTTTATAGCAGCTACGAATAACTAATACATCTAGGAATGGGATTTTATTTGCGATTTAGATTTTTAAAGTATACTGTAAACTTCTATTGTATGTATTAAGGTGAGCTAAAAAAAACCTTAAGCTTAAGCTACAAATCTTAAAAATTTTGCACAAAAAATAGTCTGTATGTAGCATTCACAAATAATTTTAAAATCATAAATTTTCTAAATTCTGGTAAAGATAAAACCCCAATTACTCGCCAAAGACAGGTCTATCAAATACCATGCGATTTTGGCAAATATTATGTAGGTAGAACACACCAGAATTCGGAAAAGTACTTACAACAAGCATATAGTCAAAGCTCTAAATTCAAATATTTCCACTGTTTCATTTGATTCTGCATTAGGCAGCCATATTTCTGAATATCCTAGCTACAATATACTTTTTGATGAATCAACCCTTATTAGCAATGACCTTGGGATAAAGCAGGTAGTCCGAGAATCAATTGAAGTCAGACTTAAGATTAACAATAATATTTCCTTAAATAGGGACTTGGGGGAATATACACTAAATGCTCTACACACAAATTTAATTAAAAATGATCTTACCAAATATTTTAAAAAGCCAATAGACATTAACACAGAACCGGTCAAAAAAAGACCTTTGAGGTTAGCTACCAAAAAGGCTGGATTAGCAATAATAATGTGTTTTTAAATTATTTTTCTTTCATCTCATTGAATCGCCTTGTTTTACCTTACTTTTTATCAGTCCTGGTTTAACTTCGCTGAAGTAAGGAGGCTGGGACTGCTTTGAAAAAAAAATAATTTTTGGTTTTATTGGTCGCATGCTGTTGGGAGTCTTTTTTCTTTTTTATGTTTTGTCTTTCTGAAGACGGCCCTTGGATATAGGGCCGAAATATTCATTCAAATTATCTCTACTGTCTTGCAAATAGATTTCCCTATTGTTCATCGTGCTTTCGTTGTTTGTCATGGAAAGGCAGTGTGGTCTTCATGAACATGAATCCAATGCAATCTCTTTTGCCCATGGGCAAAGAAACTCTGATAATACCATGCAATTGGTAGATTTAGTTTATACATTGAGTGGGGAAGATTGTATTGGCACAACTATGGTTGCTCTTATTAAAATAGCAAATGAGGCAATCTACGGCCACGTAACAAACATTATCTAACGAATCTATCACCAGAAGACGAGTTGGCTATTAAAAATCAAGATATTTGCTGGGTTTGTAAGAAAAAAATAATGAGGGAGATGCAAAAGCCTGAGACCATGAGCTTTTATGGCAGGACTTTTCATCAAGAGGCAAGGTTACCTGCAGAAAGTTTTCCAAGGGGGGGGCAAATTCCAAAATATTGGTGGTGGTTGGGTGACAGAGAATATATTTCAGGAATTTTTTACGTTGGAATATGTTTTTTCTATAGTTTTAGGAAAAAACTCTCTAATAAAAAGAGCAATTAAATTGCATGCAAAATGCGACACAATAGAGTAAATTTTAAGCCGGAAGGATTCCTGGTAAAGGAATCAATTTCTTTAATCAATATTCCATTTATCTCTTTTTGTATTTTGATGGACAATGAAACAGCTAGTGGTAATGATCTATAAGTACAGAGAGACCCGGCTCAAAAGTAACTGAAACTCTAAAAAACTGAATTTTGGTACCAAATGATATATCAAAAGGATTGGCTTACTATGCTGATTCCAAATATATAAGTTTCAAATATATTATCAAATATGTTCCGAGTATAATAAGTTTAGTTTTGCCCATCAAAAGCTAAAGGCCTGAGAAAAATTGCCTGATTTTCAAAAAAGGAGGAAAAATCCTCTCGA
Organism: Artemia sp. Qi Xiang Cuo; assembly: GCF_049724085.1. Taxonomy (NCBI): domain Eukaryota; kingdom Metazoa; phylum Arthropoda; class Branchiopoda; order Anostraca; family Artemiidae; genus Artemia; species Artemia sp. Qi Xiang Cuo. Next base: position 65,116,244 of record NC_142799.1, on the reverse strand, counting down.
AGCCATAAAATTTTATTGAAAATCAAACCATCAGATTCAGCATATGAAAGAACCCTACTGTAGAGGTTATAGGCTCATATCTGCAAAAATGTAGAATTTTGTAATTTTTGCCATAAGAAAGATCACAGATACGTGTTTATTTGTTGTTTGGTTTGTTTTTCCCCTAGGGGTGATGGTTTCGAACAAGTGGGCATAGACGGTAAAGAGAGTGTTCATTCTAATGAAAATGAAAGATTTTATTGCCCTTTTGAATTGACCAAAATAATTAGAGGGCAACTAGGCCCCCTCCCACGCCAACTTTTCCCCAAAATCGACCGATCAAAATTTTTAGATAGCTTTTTTCTTCAGCATACTTGAAAGGACCAATGACTATGTCCTTAGAGATAAAATGATCCCCTAAAGCCCTGGGGAAGGTTTTTCAGTTATAAAATTAACATTTTGCTTTTTTGTTATTGGGAATATGCATGCATTTCTCGGGTGGGGAGGGGAGGAAGAATTTCCTTCTGGGAAGACTTTACGCCTGGAAAATTTTATATGGAGAAGGAAGTTTCCAGGGGGTTAATTTTTCAGGAAAAATTTTACAATTGGTAAATTTGCCAGAATTCCTATACGAAAGTTCTTTATGTCTTGCTTTTTCTTCACCATTTCAATTTTAGGCGTGTATATATTAATGGTAATTGTCCGGATTAAATTTTCGCCAGGCCTGAATTGTACAGAGGATATTTCTGAGGGGAGAAGGATTTTTCCTTGGAGGTGAAGCCAAGAATCCGGGTGGTATTAAAAAATGATAATGTATTAAATAAAAAAAGTTTTTTCAACTGAAAGTAAAAAGCTACATTAAAACTTAACACGAACAGAAATTATTACGTATATTAGGGGGTTCATACCTCCTCAACACCTCACTCTTTACGCTAAAGTTCAAATTTTATCCCAATTCTTTAAAACAGCTACTGAAACACAAGGGTCGTTTAATTAGAACAATAATGAACTTTTTTGTAAGAACCTAAAAACTGTAGCGTGAAGAGCGAGGTATTGAGTAGGGGGCAATCCCCCTCATATACGTAATAATTTCTGTTCGTTTTAAATTTTAATTTTGTTCCCTGTTTTCAGTTGATATTTTTTTATTTAATGAAAATTAGAGATAAACAATTTTTAAAAGCAATGGAAAAGAGTATGTCAATTAAATTAAAAGTACATAAAATGTAAAAAGTAATTAATGATAAAATTACACAAAATAATAGCCTACTTACAAAAATTAAGATAATAACTCCCAGCATTCAGTTCTGCTGAGCAATGCCGAAGCGTTGGACGGATATTTCTTAACAATATCGACAGTTTTGAACTTGGTTGTCAAACACCAAAATATTTAATGCCTTTAAACTCAACAGTTTATAACAATTAACGCATTATCAAAGTAGTTTATTAAAGTAAAACATTAAAATAAAATTTACAAAAATCATATAAAATTTTCTTAATCCAATATTTTAATTTAATTTTGAACACAAAAAACAATATATTTAACACCTTTATACTTAATAACTGTAAAATATTCAATCTTTTTCGAATATACAACTAGATAAATACAATCACTCCTTAAAAAAATGAAATTCTTAGTATTCTGTTCATGGGAAACATTCCTGATTATAGTGGATTCCTATATCAGGTCGTGGGCACTTTGGAAATGCAAACAAAAGTTGAAGGCACATTTTTTTACCGAATTTGCCCCTTATTAGGTTATTTTCCTTGTGTTTTCTTTAACTATACGAATTTTCTTGGTTACTAATAACAACGCTGATTATTAATAAACAAATACATATTTAGGATCACCATAAAAAACTGATTTTTTGATCGAATGTTATCAATAGTTAGGCTCTTACACTTTCATTATAGGGTCAAAATCTATTGGCAGGCAGTCAGCAATGGGGCATCAAACATTTTGTCTATGACTTTTGCATATTCTGCTTTTTTTTCTTTGGTTTCCTTATAATTACTTTATAGTCCCAAATTTCCAGATGGCAATGGCCCCCCTTGCTTTTTTTGTGAAATTTATTATACACTGTCTATTAAAAAACGATTTTATCCCTATTTTGAACTGTTATTTTATTGCTAGTCTTGGAATTTAAATCGCAAACAATTGATAATGGTAATAGGCTAAGTGCTTGAATAAATCCGTATCTTAGATTCATATAGCTTCTTCCCTAAGTCAATTGATTCAAGTACAGAAAAGTGACTATTTTAATTTCCTCGTCCTCGAACAGCACTTTCTAGATGAGGGACTGCATGATTTATTAACATGTAAGGGAATATACCCATACGAGTACTACAGCACCACCTCGAAGCTGAGTGAGGAAACATTATCGCCCATTACAGAGGTTTGTCATTCAATTTGTGATCGTCAGTGCATCACTGCTGACTATGAATTTGCCAGGAGGGTTTGGGCAAAGGGAGGCTGCAAAAATGGGTGGTGCTATTGTAAAATGTACCTGGCAAGTAATGTATTGCCGTTGTAGGACATTATCTTTAAAAACACAGACAATACTTATGAAGAATTTGGAATGGATATTGGGTTTTATTTTTCAACTTCTCATCTGGTGATGGAATTAAGTCTTAAAATTAGTGGAGCAGAAATATGTCAGATCACCGACGTGGATCAGCACGTGTTTGTAGAGAGATATGTGTGGGGATTGTATATGTTCCATGGGGATTGTTTCCTAGAAACTGACCTGACTGGACAACATACCGGTGAAAATTTGAACGCCGTTTTCTTGGATATGAATTCCCTTTATCCGTCGGCAATATCACACTTTTATTTGCCGTATGGGAATTACCAATGGCTTGACAATCCTTCTGCTCCAGATTTCCCCAATATACACACTGCTGTGAAGAATGGACCACAATGATGATTTTTCGAAATTGACGGATAAATACCTCTGGAACATCATGACCCGGTAAAGGACTTTGTTTTCACGTGCATAAATAGACCAGTGCCTAGGGACTCTGAGACCCTACAATTCATATTTGGTAGAGAATAAAGGTATGCATTGGACACCTTCAAAATCAAAGCTTATAGCCGACCTTAAACCGAAACGCAATATTGTTGTATACTAAGTTCTTTTGTGGTAGATGCTGGCCAACGGTTTCATTGTCAAAAAGATTCATAGAGCTCTCCAATTCGATCAAAAGCCATATATGAACACGTTTGTTGCCAATTTTGTGAAGAAACGGTGTGAAGCAAAAAAAGGTCGAAAAAGAGATCTTTAAACGTATTTTAAATTTGGCTTTTGATAAGACATGTGAGAGTTTGCGCAACAGGACTCGTTGTGACGTTGTAACCGTACCAGAAGAAAGTGCCCGAATCATTGTAGATCCAAAATTCACAGCGTTCATGATAATAGACTCCAATATGATCCTGTTAAATAGAAAAAAAGAAATACAGTTTTAAATAAAAAAATTGCCTCTGGCAGTGCCGTCTTGGAAATTTCTTGAAAACTCCCAGTTGGAGTTTTATTACAATATATGTAAGTGCCAATGGCCAGGGAGGGACAAGTTCGGGTGCTTTATGGAGACACCGATTCACTCCTGTAAGTTAAAACAAATAATCTGTTAGACAATTTGAAAAATGGAGAGTACATTAGCTCCCGGAGGAATTACACCAACTTGGGCCAGTCCGCCTATCCGATGCTAGTGAAACGCCAGACCCCAAATCAATTGTTGAAATTAAAATCCAAGACGGGGATGGTATCTCACGGTGTGTTTCCTGGTCCGAAGGTGTACTTCGTGGAAACGCACAATGAGGTTACCAAAAACGTCTGCAAATGGGTGCCGTCACACTATGTAAAGGAAAATGTCACCATGTTTATAATAACTGTATAGAGAATAATTTAGTTCCATGAGCGAGTGTCATGGCCATTCGTGCTTTAAAGTATAAAAGCTATACAGTTCGGTTCGAAAAAAATGCCAAGTCAGCCATATCGGACAAAGTCTATGCACTTGAGGGCGGTGAGAGGGTACTACCACACGGTCACTATTGTATTTCAGATCGAGTTGAATGTGTAAATTACAGAAAAAGACTGGATCTGGAGAAATCCCTATTGTTGGGGGAGGGGGTCGTCAGAGGGGGATGGAGGGCTGTTTCTTTTCGTCTCCAGCTCAGCAGTGCTTTTTTATATCTAGTCACTTCTACATGTTTATATATAATTATATTTATAAATTTATATATTTTATTTATAATTTTTTTTTCTTTGCGCGAAGCGGTAATTTTGAAGTGTTTATTTATTTTATGGCGTAAAGTGTTTTTAATTATTGCCGTCCTGCCACCAGCCACCACGGATGCCGGCCGCCTCGGTACCTTCCGTCCACTGGCAACTGTGGGGCACCACCCCTACTGTGGGCATATTCCTGCGTTTTATTTTTTATGTTTAACTGCCGTTGAATAAAGTGTTTATTTTTTCTTGATGCTATTGTAAACATATATGAATTTGTGAATTAAAGAAGCCATGTATATTCTGTTTCTTGAGTATCTATTAAACAGATTGTGGTTAGGTTTGGCTAGTCGCATTTTGACATTGGAGGACTGTATATCAATTTGAAACGTCATCAAGAACATTTCTTTGCGGACCTGGCAAAACAACCCTATTAACAAATATAATTAAAAATCGCTACAAAATGTTTTTAGAGAATCCAAAAAATATATATTATTGCTATAATGTTTTGCAAAAATCTTATGACAATATTAAAGAGGGTTGCACCAAGTATAAATTCATACAAGGACTTGACGTGTTTAATAGTATTGCACTAAACTCGTGGTTGATTATTGACGATTTAGCTGAATCTATTAAGGAGTGGTAAAAGGAAACGTTACAATTATTCACGGTCCAGTCACATCATGAAAAAATTTCCGTAACTGTTTTTCTCCACAATCTTTTTCATCAGAGAAAATTTATGAGAACACTTGCTCTGAATTGTTCTTACTATATTATCCTTAGAGTTGTTCGCGATTCAAGTTTTCGTATAACTCTAAAAAAACATATCTATCCTGGCGAACCGCACTGACAATGAATTCATTAATGTCTTATTAGAACTTTGTTTAAATTTAATGGAAGATATTGTTCAACTGTCAGATGGTGTTAGACAGTTGCGTCGTTTGGGGGGTGGCAAGGGGCGTAGTTGCCCCCACAATAAATTGGAGAAAACCTATTATATAGCCCATGCCCCTTGACTCTCTGGATGTGGAACTTTTTGGCTCCCTCAATAAAAATGCTGGAGGTACGCCCCTGGTGTTAGACAACAGACAAAGTAACAGACAGCAGATTGTGTTGTATAACAGACAACAATAAAGATAGTTTTAGACAACAGACATCGTTCACTTGTACGTGCTCTAGCCAACAAAAATAAAAAAAATAGTAAGAGAAAATGTCTTGTTCAAGCGGGTGGTAATTTCTTTTCATTGTTACTGCCGATAATCACCGGACTTGTAAACACTGTTCTCTAGAAATGGCTAAACCTTATAAATTGACACCAATTGAACTTGCTATTTCAAAAAAAGAGCACTTTGAAGTTAATCTTGATAAATGTATTATAAATGAAACCTTTTTCGATGATGAAAATTTTTTTTTGCTTCAAAATGCCCTTCGAGGTGCCAACAAACATAAACCTTATCGTGAAGAGCCACTTAAAGCACATGTCATTGATCAGCCTTCTGAAAGTTCTGAAAGTTTTGAAACTTTGAAAAATCCGAAAAAAGAAGATTTATTAACAAGTGTTGTAGGTATGTTGCCTCCACCCTATCGTGAGCAAAGTAAAAGACTATTGACTTATCTTGCTGAAAATGAACAAATTGACGAGAAACAGGGCAAGAGTTACAATTTAATTGATTTGTTATTACAGTTGATTGCAAATCGTAAAAGAGTCGAATCTTCTGATACTCATTTGTATACATTTTTAAAGTCTTCAAATTTTCCCAACAGCCTTATTGGGAATAAACATGTTATAAAACAATTAAGGGAATTTGAAGAAATATCACGAGATGTATCATTAGATAGTACGCCAAGTGCACCTGGTGATGGTATTAAATGAACGCGTCTTTCCACATTGTTTAGTACGAAAAAGGGTAGTAGGCACTTCAAACTGCGATTACATTTAAAATGGATCAAGTTTTGAAAGGTGTTTATGAAAATATGGGGACACAGGAAGTTTAAGATCTCCCACTACACTTGCTCAAGTTACTGAAATTTAAAAGAAGTTAACAAAGGTGTATTTACAAAAGGAACCAAGCTATACTCTTCATTGAAATCATAGGACTAGAGGGTGTGACTATCGAAAAACTAAAGCCTTTTACCCTCTGCATATATTAAAAGCGGATCTTTTAGCTCTAGACGCGATTCAAAGACGGCATAATAGACCGCACAAGTACATTTTACTTGCAAAAAGTGTTTTTGGTCGCTATGCATATGCAGTTCCATTGCAGTCAAAGATAGGCGATTTGGTTGCTAATGCCCTTGAATCCGTCTTTGAACAAGATTCGCAAAAAAATTCAAACAGATCTTAATAGTGAATTTGTTAACCCACATGTAAAAAGGGTATTATTGAAATATAATACGGTAATGTATCATAGTCTTAGTCCTATAAAGGCAGTATTGGCTGAACGTTTGCTACGAACAATTCGACTTTTAATTTTAAGATATTGTACATTGAAAAGTACTTCTCGATTTATTCAAGATTTAGATAAAATCATTATGGTTTATAGCCAACGCCCTCATCGATCCTTGTCCAATGCTAGCTTTACTGAAGTCCATCGTAGTGACAATACGCATTCCCTTAAACAATATTCTAATGAAAAGACGGGAAAGAAAAATTAATCTTGTGGATACTGTTGTAATCAATCGTACAAGAAATTTTTTTGAAAAGGGGAATTACCTGTGGTCTACTGAATTTTTGAAAAGTGTCAAAAGTCTTGACCACTAAACCTATAATGTATCGTCTCCGTGATATGAAAGATGATGAGATTCTTGGCGGTTTTTACAATTATGAATTGCAAAAAGCTGGAAATAATGAAGTCTATCAAATTGAAAAGATATTGAAGACACCTACTCACAAGGGTAAGCGACAGTTGCTTGTTCACTGGCTAGGATAGAACTCTGATTTTGATTCGCGGATACCCGCTGAAGAGGTTCATAATATCTAATAATTTTTATGTGACATTCACGTCCAGTGTTTCTGCTACTGGATAAAACGAGTGAATGTTGGACAAAACTTTCCCCTGCCATTAAATTTGAGGGAAGGTATGAAGTTGCTCTTGTAGATTGTATTCTCAAAAATACATATGATACCCTAAGAAAGGATCGAAAATATGATATAAGAATTAGACCACATGATTGGCCGGTCTTTAACGAAAGCATGTAATTGAAATTATCAATTCATATTAATATATCTTTGTTACATTATGATACAAGGAGTTTGGGAGTATGAATGATTCGGGTCGTGCTGTCAATAGAAAAATTTCCGCTCGTAAAAATGGTGCCTTCAAATAAACTAGTCTTTGGAAGAGGGCAAAATCTACATTAGTTTATCCGTTGACAGTGAAAAGGTTATTCTCAACTATAATCTAAGAGATGTTCTTTGTTTTAAATATAATATTGTCAATGGTAAAAAGGCTGGAAGCGCTAGTGGCATGGATCGTGTCATTTTCATAGAGTATCCACCTCCTTCTTCTCGGACAGTCTCGGCAATTGGTTTGCTAACCTGTTTCGCTCTGCACTACACCTGGCTAAAAAATATATTGCACCGGTTGCTGTGGATTTTGCATCCTCTACACTACAAGATTGGGGCTCTAGGAGTGAATTTCAAGAAAGTGTTTCAGAAAATCTCAGGTCCAGCGGCCGATCCCTCGACGAGGGATTGAAATCATGACAAAGCGGAAAAGGTTTAAAAATATTGCGAAAGACCTCTCACTCATCAGTCTCAACCCAGTCCGGAAGTTTAAAGCATCAAAAAAAAAAGTATAAAGATTGAAAAAGGATTTCTTTTCCTAGTAAGTTGCATATCTACCACATAAAGAATCTGATCCGTCAGTCAACTGATCTCTAAATCTTTTCAATGAGAAGAATGTAGATGTCTGTGTAAAACATGGATACTATGAACAATTTTATCCACAACAACCGCTCTCTGAAAATGTCTATTTTTAAATTTATTCCAATGAAGATTATTTCATAGATTTGACTTCAACATTTATAGATTTAAATGTTATTGTAGAAAAATCTAACAATTAAAAACCAAGTACAGCCAAGGGGTTATCCTATGAAAATTGTGTTCTACACTATTTATTCAGACACATAAGAGTCTGCATAAACGAACCACTGGTGAGCAAAAGCAACAATCTTTCAAATTATGCAAGTTATATACAATTCAAGTTGATGACTCCAATGTCATATAAGCCGTTGAGAGGAAAAGCACTGGCTTATGAATATGAAGCGGACACTGACACTACTACTACTGCTAATAACAAGTCACCGCAGCACCAAGCCATCCGAGGCCAACACAGCTACGCACGCTCTTCCTCCATCCCAATCTATTCAAAGCCTCCCTTTTTACACCCGCCAACGAAGTTCCCATTTCCTAGAGATCTTTCTTTATGACGTCCTTCCACCCCAGACGAGGACGACCTGCTTTCCGTTTAGCCCTAGACGGTTGTCCAAAAAGAAAAATATTTGGCAATCTGTCATCTTTCATCCGCACAACGTGTCCTAGCCGCCTCAACCTTTCTTTCATTATAGCCCTAGAGAGCGGCATTGAACCACATTTTTCGTATAGCCTATTGTTTGAAATACGGTCAGTCAGCCGAGCACCCAGAACAATCCTTAAGCAATTTCTCTGGAAAACAACTAGCAAATCTTCATCCGCTTTTCGGAGTGCCCATGCTTCAGAGCCATATTTGACCACTCTCATCGCTATAGCTTCTAATATTCTAATCTGGGTTTGCAGACTTATCTTCCTATTCTTCGAAACTTTTTTAAACTGTGAAAAAAATACACTGAGCCTTGGCTATTCTACTTTTAACATCTTCACTGTTCCCACCATCTTTACTAATAATACTATAAAGGTAAGTGAAGCTTCCCACCTGATCAATCTTTTCATTACCCAACGTCACATTTTCATCTTCACTTATTCCTAGCCTTAGTGACTAAGTCTTCTTAACATTAATTTTCAAACTTATTCTAGCACCCTGATAGGATGCTTAAATCGTCAGCATAATCTAAGTCCAGGAGAATTTATTCTCCCCATTTGATTCCGTGGTCTTCCATTGCCTTTCCTGTGCTTCTTAACAGAAAGTCCATCAAAATAATCCCTATAAAGGGGGATAAAACACAACCCTGCTTACCTCCTGATAATACATAACCAGCTGCAAACCTCATTTCCTACCGTAACTGCAGTAGTGTTATTCTCATACATAGCACTAATAACTTTAATGTATTTGTCTGGTATACCATACAAGGATAGAACCTTTGCTAAAAGCTCTTCTATCAACAGAATCAAATGCTTGCTCATAATCTATAAAACTGAGGACCAAAGGTGTTTGATAACTAAGGTACTTCTTAATTATTAGCCTAAGAGTGAAAATTTGGTCGACACATCCTCTAGCTTTTCTAAAACAGCACTCTTCTTCTCTTAAAACTTTGTCTACGGCATCTCTCAGTCGAAAAAGTATCATATTACTAAGTAATCTATTACCTACAGAGATCAGACTAATGTTTCGATAATTACCACACTCACTTTTATCGCCTTTCTTATAAAGTGGCTTCATTAAGGTTTTCCTAAAATCGTTAGGTACTTCCCCTTTTTCAAAAATCATTTTCGTAATCTTCAGTAACTTATTTTGAACCTCAGAGCCACCCTTTTTATGCAACTCATTTACCACCCTATCAGCATCTGGAGACTTTATTATTTATTAATACTTTTAGTACTGTCGCTAATTCCTCCTCACAAAACAAATCTTTCTCCACATCCATGGTATCACAAACTTTTTCATTTTCCTCTACATCTTTTCCTGCAACTCTATCTTGGTTAAGCAAACTCTCAAAATGTTCTGCCCATCTCTCTTTAGTTTTTTCTTTATCGCTAATTACAGCCCCATTCCTATCTTTAACTAGGACAAGTCCGGATTGACTACTCCCTCTGAATTTATGAACATGCCAGTACAATATTTTACTATTATGCCGTCTAGCTGCATCTTCCAGATCCTTGGCTATTTTATCCATGGCCTCCATTTCACACCTCCTTATTTCATATTTTAATGCTTTCTCAACTTTCTTTACATTCCTTTTATTTTATATGATCTATCACTGAGATAATTCTTTCATTTTCTCATTTCTATTAAACATAAGGCTCTTTCACTAACATTCTTAGCTGCAGTTCTAGCTTTCTTCCCTGAAACACCTTCAGCAAGTCTGTATCTATTACTGTTTTCTTTTCCTTCGCCAAATTTACCTAGGCTAGGATACCATCTATCCCTATTTCTACCAACTTGGGCGTTAAAATCTCCCAGTAATAACATCATATTTCTACCTGGGACCCTGTCTATTTGCTCCTGTAACTGTAAGTAAAATTCATCTGAGTCACTAGTATCTCCGTCAGTTTGTCCTACAGGGGCGTATACTACTATAATTGATACCTTGAGCTTCTTAGTCATAAAATGAGCAATTAGTATTTTATTATTAATACCTTCCCAGCCTAAACAAGACTTAGCAGCTTCCTTATTCATCATGAGTCCTACTCCCTGTATATGTACCCTATCCTTCCTGCCTGAGTAAATAAATTTTATATCACCTAATTTCATGCTTCCTATCCCTGGGATTTGAGTTTCTGAAACATCTAATAAATCCAGTTCGAATCGTCTAAATTTGTCAGTCAAAATGTCGATACGATAGTCATTTTGTAACGTCGTAACATTCCAAGTTCCAATTTGCATGTTCTTTAAATCATTGAAATTATTTTCGCCTCAGGAAAAGCAATGATCCGGATACCAGTACAGGACGGGGATCACATATCATCTGAAGTCTACAACGAAGTGCTTAAGCCGGCTTAGAAACGGACAGCAAGAAGTTCCTGGGACCTCCATGAATGGAGGCTTTGTGCCATCTTGGGGCTATCTTGGTCACAACATGGTTTTCAGCACTTGGTGATGCTTTTCTATCAACAGAAGTCCAAATCCTACACAGACAATCTCAAGCCTATTAACTCCGACTCATTATATATTCATGCCTACAAATATTATGATACTACGGGGAGGCAGCCCATAATAGATAAATTAGCTTGGAAGAGGTTTTTTAGCCCGGAGACGCCTTTCAAAACATACCAAGCCCAGAAGAATTATCCATTAGTCTGAATCCCGTGCGAATACTGTGTCGTTTACTAGGCTATAATTTCCTCGAGGGGTGCCACTCCTCAAGTGGGAATACAGTTGATCGCAAGGCTCCCAGTCTTGCAGGTGCCCCGAAAGGGTCGAGGCAGTCCTTTACAGAGGCCGTTGTCTATATATCTAGATCTTACGCCCTGTCGCTGTTGTCCTCCTGTAGAAGATCCTCCGGCGATGGTAATTGCCTTTTGGCTTGAGCAGTCAGTCTTAAAGCACTGGAGACGAAGGGAGATCAGTGGTTAAATTCGTTATCATCAGAATTAACCATTCAATCCATCCGAAGAACTTCTCATAGAAAGTTTGAAAACCGAACCTGAAACATTTTTTAGGACTTAGTTACCCCCCCCCCTCCATCCACATAGAAAAGCAATTGGCCTGTACTATAATAATACACAACTATGCGATACACTATAGCCGTTAGTTTTTTTGGATGAAGGGTCTGTAACAACGGTTCACATGTACTGAATTTCTGTTAAGGAATGAACGGTGTACTACATGCCAGTAATGCTTCTGAGGCTGGGGGGCTATACAAATATCCTTTCAATAGTTCTAAGATTTTTATTTCTCGATAAGTTTTGCCCTGTTGGACCAAAATTCTAGAATGCGGTACTTTCCCCTGGTATTTTAATTCCATCATTTCTATCAAGATCGCACCCCTTTTTGGGTGAGTTTAGTTTCTATTCCCAAAATCACATAATTTTTCATGTACTAAAAACAATAATGAACAACTTTAAAATTATTAAATTTCGCATAATTAAATTCAGTACCACAAAAAAGATCTTTCTGATGCGTATATTGTAACCAAATCATTCTTATTTTAAGTATTTGGTTTCTGTTGACAAGGGTCACTCTTTACCACTGTATATATAATTTGCAGTAAGTTTACCGCAGATAATTTCTGGCTCTTCATTCTCGGCGCGTACAAACAGCTCCTCTCATTTGATCTGCCATCAGTGGTCGAACTACCCTGGAACGCGTATTTTGGCAGAAACTTTCTCAAAGTGCCTTTGAAACCAACTTGACTTCGAAACCTACTTTTAATTCCTAAAAACATCTAATAATAACATTGCACTACTAATTACCGATTTTCATATATGTATTGAAATACATTAATTTAAAATTAGTTTCTTCAAAATTTAGTGTTCCAACGTTGAAGCTAAGTTTCTCGTTCAAGAGAAATCTGACTTGTCCACCCGTGAAAAGATCTAATGTCGCTCATATTCCTACGTTCTCTGGAGCACTCGCACCTCGGCCCGGGTTTTTATAATGAGTGAGATAGGGAAAGATCATACTGCCTATTATATATATAGTGCTCTTTACTTACAATCCTTCGGACTGTTTGATGCAAGACTCTTCAGTAACGGTGGGTAGTAATCCCTCCTTACGACCCGTTTTTCAAATTCAAGTTTAATGTTCGCATAACAATTTTTTGAGAATTTTAATCATTATTGAAAAAGCTCAGACCTCTGAGCATTATTGCTCATCTGTCATACATACTCATATTGCTCAAACATTATTGAAAAAGCTCAGACTGTTCATTAGGAGGGGATCTGAAATACCAAAAGTTTGTTATAGATCTACGGTTATCATATTCATGTTTCCAAGGTAAGTACTTCTAACATTTTTTTTTAAGATATCTCCATGGAAGCCGACTGTGGGCCGGGGAACAATGTCCCCTAGAAATAACAAGACGGCAATTGTATGATATAGCCCCTACCGCTCAGGTTGTTTATTCACTGACGCGTTATAGAACCGTTTTTTTTTCGTTAGTTTCTTTCAGCTTAGCGTGAGACAAGACAAAGAGAAGTGACAAAATATATTATAAAATATATAATTCGGGCTATATATTTGCAGATTAGGGGGTGCGGGTGGGGGTAAAGTATTTGGACTGTGTGAAGTTAGGAAACAATTTTTAATTCATAATATGCAGAATAATTGTACCTAATACATTAGGCATGCAGACCCGCTATACTCCCCCCCCTCAATGTGTAAATATATAGCCCAATTTTGTTTCTAAAGCATTCTATTTGTATCATACTTAGGTATGTTTCATTAGGATTGAGCGTCAGAAAAATATTATAGAAGAATATTAGGTAGGGTTTATATTATACAAGTACCAACAAGACATTAAAAATACATTTGTAAATCAAAAACAAAAATTATTTTCATTTAAATAGCTCGTTGCAAACAAAGCTTCTGGTAGTACTTGTCCCCCATTCCATCCCCATTTTCCATCAATGTTTCCATCAACATCAATTCCATCTTTTTTATCCTTTTCTCAGTTGATCCTTTCTTCTCTTTGTGTGCAGGTAAACATTTAAATGCAATCTTTTACATTCAACTTTATTTCTTCAATAAGAGGGGAGTTATCGCCTCAGAGCAAGGATACACCAGGTTCGAATCCTAGTGTATCCAATTATTTGCTTTGGGACGGGGGTCAGTGGCGGGACTCTGTAAGCTCAGCCAGAGTCCACCCAGCTTTAAATGGGTACCTGGAGAAATCCGAGGAAGGTAAACAGGAAGGGTGTGCGAAAGCACAGGATGGTTGGCCCCCAGCCAGCCATTACACTTCCTGGCTGAAGGGCCAAGAAACGGAGATCAGCAGCGCCGGTAGGGACTGTAAAGTCCAATGCCGTAATCTTTACCTTTTATCTTTATCTCCTCACAGCACCCATAATACAAGCTTTGTCCAAAAATATTCAAGGAAATATAGGGTTAAGTTAGAAATTTGTTTATATACCCTTCCCCCTCAAACATCATTGTATATTTACATAAGAGTCATGGAGATTTACAGGATTAGTGTCATGGAGTCATGGAGATTAGTGCAAAAATGCACTTTTTGAGGCTTCAGACAGTCTTCTCTACCTTCACAAAGATGCACAGGCCTTTCTTCACAATAGCTGATAACCATTATGCGCGTAATCCTGGATAATTTTACCAGGCCCCAAATGAATTAATTCACTCAATTGAAGCTTTAAAATAAATTTCTTTATTAACGTTGAAGTTAATGTCTTATTAATGAGTGTGCCACTGTGCGGCATTACTGCCTCTGAAACTGGGAGGTGTAATAAATAGTGGTTCGACGATTTTAAATCAAATGGCTACCTAAAAATGTTCAGTCAATAGCTCTTCTGGCCAAAATTTTTGTTTTAGAGGGGGCATAATGAAAAAAAGTAAATTGAAGTTGAGGATTCGAACAAGAAGTGCCCAGACATTTGGGGAAAATTAGGATTTTGGAGGGACCTGGGACCAAAGGCTCTGCCCCCTGTGTGTGTCTCTACCACGAACTTCTTAATACACTTGAGAAATACTGTAACTGCAAAAAAAAAATGCGACCATTGATGTCACAGAAATACAGCAATATATTTAAAAAACGGATTTGAGTTCAAGTTAAGAAATATTTGGTCAGGGAGTTGTGGGATTTGGGATTTTGAGAGGGGGGGGGTGCTGTGTGTTGAGCATTCCCATCATGATATCAAGGAAATTCAAGAACTGTTCGAGCAGTAATTAACAAAATTGTTCAAAATTACCATATATTATAGGGTTCTAGGCGTTTACCCCCCCCCCCTGCAATTACCCCCGCCCCCGGAAAATACCCCCCCCCCCCCGTGAAAATTAAGGCTTTCCAAATTTGAGAATTTTATTTCAGTTTTATTTTTTTATTTCCGTAGGGGGAACGAATTTTGGTACTTGTTTATTATGTGCCAGTCACTCAAGTTTACACTGTGTAAAATTCGAGAACACACCAGTTTTTTCGTTAGTTTTTTTCATTACTTTAGAAATAAATTTGGGCTATAGATTTGCATATTAGGGGGGGGGGGGAGTAAAGTATAGCGAGTTTGCAATTTGCATGCAAAATGTGTTTGGTACAATTATTCTGCATATTAGATTGATAGATAGAGAAGTGTATTTCAAAGCCAAATATACGGCCATGAACATAGTAAAATAACATAAATGAAAGGCAAAAATAACACAAACTTTGATCAGCGATCATCACAAAACACTTAAATGAAACACTAAATTTGACCATCTATTCTGTGACTTGTCTTTGTCTTGTCTCATGCTAACATGAAAGAAACTAACGAAGAAACCGGTTTGTGCTCGAGTTTTACACAGCGTAAACTTGAGTGAGTGGTGCATAATACACAAGTACCAAAATTCCTTCCCCCTACAGAAAACAAAAATAAAACTCAAATAAAATTCTCAAATTTGGATAGCCTTGTTTTCCATGGGGGGGTATTTTCCGGGGGGTATTTTCCGTGGGGGAGGGTATTTTCTGCGGGGGGCATTTTCAGGGGGTATTTTTCGGGAGGGTAATAGTCGGGGGGGGGGGGTAAACGCTGGTCGCGTTATTATAGATAGAATAATTCTGTGTTAATCACTTGCCTCATAATGGATAATTTAGGGTAACCCCAGTGGGGTCCAGACTCAGTCAAATAATTCATTTACATTTTAAAGTTGTCGGCACAATAGGAATATCATCTTGATAGCTACGTCAAAAAAAAAAACACATCTTCAGCCACAAAATCCTCTAATCTTATGTCTTCTCACGTATATGCTAATTTAAGCATAATCCTCTTTTCTTCTCAAGCTAATAATTGCTGATAATGATTTGAAAATCTGAAAGCTTTAAAATATCGAACAAAGCGGCTATTTGCTGCTAAATTCCTTCCTATGACCTCTAGTCTTGATATATTTACTTCTAAAAGGGGATAATCGGCGAGGGTACGCATTTCTGTCACTTTGGTCGGACGTAACAATAGCAACTGAGCCAAAATAATTATTATACGTTTAAATGGGCCTTAAATCAGAAGAAGAAAGGGCTGCTTCGCTTGTTGAGCTTATTTTCCTAATTGTGTGTGTAAGTCTTATGTAATGGTATAATACCTTGCCCCCACTAGATAATAAATTAACCCCCTCGTGAATGAAAATTGTGGATGCATAACAAGATGTAAACTAGGCACGAATACCGAAATTTTCTGTCGACTGAGGGGGGCATATTTTATGACAGGCAATTAAATGTAATTCTTTTTTAGAAATGTACGGTTTTATAGAGAAAACCTTGAAATAAGGGGGTGGCAGCCCCCCCCCATATTGCTTAATACTTGCCAGCTGTGCGTTTAGTTCGTGCCAGACCTGTGTAGTGGACCTCACAACGGACGCTTTTATTGTACCATCACCTACGTATAGGGAAAGAGGGTAACATCGGGCAAATAATTGCCCAAATCCCAATATTTTTTCTATTTCAACATTAATAAACTGATGAACATTAATGAACACTTTCGTTTTGTTCTGTGTCAATGGTTTTCAATCTGCATGGTTGGAGGAACGAAATGAATCAATGGCCCCTTCAGCATTCTCTCCCCCCCAACTATAACTTTTTATATGGACAGTAATAATGTTGGACCTTTTTTTACCTGGAATCACGTGGGGATGCCCAGTCAGTTTGATTGGAGTCAAATAGTCATCCCGGAGATCCTCCAACACTTCCCACCCACTTTCTTCCAATTTTGCTTGTGCAGAAATCCAGGCCGCCATGTTAATTTTAGTTCACAGATCAGATTTGTTCTGTAGCCCCTCCAACAAGGGCGCCACCAGAAAATTTTCAAGGGGGGGCAGACACCAAAATAGCAGTGGGGGTTGGCTGACAGTTTAGGCGATTTGGGGCACCAAACTGCGACTTTACGCCGAAGAGGACTAATTTGTAATCAATTCAGAAGCATGAGAAGCTAATTGATTTAAAAGTATCAATAACTATATTTTAAGCTTCTTAGTTGCAAAATAATTAATGCCACACGGTGGCAGTGCTGGATTCAACCAAGTTGATTCGCTTTATTTGCAATGAAATTAGGCTATGTTTGGTGATCTGTAATTGCGTATCAGCTATAATGAGGAGGGGGGGGATTCACTGTTTAAGTGGGGTTAGGGTAGATTCCAATAAAAGTACATTTTAATGGACACACTGCTAACTCTTCATGAGGCTCCGGATAAACGTTGAAAGAGGAAGGGAGGAGTAGGAATTAATTATAATGTTTCTCTGTACAGCGAATACGTTAAATTCCCGTATGTACAATCACAGAGGTGGAAAAGGCAAGGCAGGTCATCATCAGCCCCGCCATGAAATTTCCTTGGGGTGACAAATACTGCTAGTAACTTAGTTTTCAGCAATTTTAAATGGTAATATTTTTCTTTTTCTATTTATACGAAGTACTTCGATGTATCTAAAAAAATGTGTAACGTATTTATCGATAAGAAAATCCTATTGTAGAGGTTGTGATGGCTTCAGTTATGTAGAAGATCAAAAGTCTCCCAGAATTTCCATCCATACAAACAATAATAATCCTTTTCGTTCGACCAAAATTTTTTAGTAGTAATATTAACAAGGACTTTTCACCAAAATTACTTACTATTCATCGCCGATTTTGTAAGTATATTCGAATTTTATCCAAAATTGAAATAAAAAATTTAAACGTAGGACGGTACTAATCAACGTATAATTGTTAATTTACAGAATTTAAAATCAATTGACCAGGGATTTAAGGGACCGGTACCTGAAGTTATATCTTGGTTAGGCCTGGGTATCATTTGGAAAACAATCAAAAATTAAATGAAATAAAAGAGCTTTTCAACTGAAAGCAAGTAAAAGATTTGAAACCTATTGAACAGATTATTCTTTGTATGCGACGGGCTGTCACCTCCTTAGATCCTTACTCTTTCCTGTGAAGTTTGGCTTTTTTCCAAGTTTTTAAAGAAAATTTGCAATTGGAAAAAAAAAATTCAAAGCGCTAAAAACTTTTTTTTACTGACCAAGGGTTCGAGAAGGGGGTAGTCTCCCTTATACAGAGTAATTTATATTTGTTTTAAGTTTTAAACTTTCTCCTTAATTTAGCTGAAAAACCTTATTCTATTTGTTTAATTACATTTTGTGAAACTGTAAAGTTTTATGAATACAATAATTTTGGTAACGCAAAGAAGAAGCGATCAATATTTCAATGATCTCTGTTTGGATTTTGATGGGTAATCAAACAGCTCGTGTTTTTTCCCCAGGGGTGATCGTATAGACCCAGTGGGCCTAGAACGTCAGGAGAGGGCTCATTCTAACAGAAATAAGAATTATAGTGCCCTTTTTAAGTGACCAAAAAAATTGGAGGGCAACTAGGCCCCCTCCCATGCCACTTTTTCCCAAAATCGTTCGATCAAAATTTTGAGATACAGTATTTTTGTTCAGCATAGTTGAAAGGCCCAATAGCAACGTCTTAAGAGATAAAATGACCCCCTACAACCCCCGGGAGAAGGTTATAAGATTCGCCCATTGTTTTATTTGTTATTGGGAAGTATGCATACATTTTATGTATGTGCATGTTTTACTTTTGCTCAGCTTCATGGTGACCTCCCCCGGCCCCTAAGTGTACCGCTATCTTTTACCTCTGATCAAAATAATTATAATCTTCGTAATATGACAAATCATGTTCAAGTTCCATTTCCTCCTTGCATAAGGTCAGATTTTAATCCTCTAATGGTGTGTCATATTGTTTGGAATAAGTTGCCTGAATCAGGTCGAGGGTGTCACTCATTTGGTTTGTTTAAAAAAAAACTGTTAAAAATTCTTTGGCTTCGTAGAAGTTATTTTTATTTACGTTTTTTTTTAGTCTATTTAATATAATTAATTAATTTAGTTTATTTATTCTATTTTTTCTATAGTTTTCATTATATCTATATTTTCTTTTCTTCTCCTTCGTATGTCAGTAAGTCATCATTTTAAATTTTCTTTTGTTTTCATCTCTGAGTAAGCAACTCATTTGTCTTCCCCCTTTGTACAGGCCAATGAGCCTTTGGGGGAATAATAACATGTAATATTGTATGTGCATCTAATGAAGAATAAATCTTATCTTATCTTATCAAGAAAATCAAATTAAAATTTTTAATTCAATATTTTTAATTTAATTTTGGATACCAAAGGCCAGTATATTTGACACCTTCATATTTCATAACTGTAAAAAATTAAATCTTTTTCAAAGTAACAACTAAATAAAAACAATCACTCCTGGAAAAAAATTGATAATAAAACCCCAAAAAAGTATCCGCTCAACGGGAAAATAAAGAAATTCCCAGCGTTCCGTTCAGGAGAAACATTTCTGATTTTAGTGGCTTCAAATATCAGCTCATAGGTACTCTTGCAACGGAAGCAATAGTTGACGGCATATTCTTACCGAAATTGCCCCTTATTAAGTTGTTTTCCTTGTGCTTTCTATAGTTACACGAACTTTCTTGTGTTCTAATAACTACACAAATTACTAATAAACAAATACACATTTAGGATCACCATAAAAAGCTGACTCTTTGACTGAACGTTATCAATAGTTAGGCTATTATACTTTCGTTATTGACAAGGATTGTTATTTACTTACCATTCATTACTATGAAGAATTTTTTTTTTTTTTTTTTACTCCAACCAAATAATATAGAAAAAATAGTTGTGGAAAACTGGTTAAGGGTTACTGAGTCACAAATTAGAACTTATATTTTCCTTATTATGGGTCAAAATATATTGGAAGGCAGCCAACAAGGGGGCAACAAACATATTTTCCATGGTTTTTCCCTATTCTGCTCTCTTTCCTTCGGTTTCCTTATAATTACTTTATAGTCCAAAATTGCCGGGGGGGGGGAGCATGGCTCCCCTCCCCCATTTTCGGCACCCATGCCCTCCAACAACCATAGCCTCTTCAATTACCAGCATTTTAATGGAAAGGTAGGCAGGTTGCATACTTTTTTTAATTAGAAACATTCAAAGATTTTCAATCTGTAGAATTTGAGGCACGACTTTGGTGTGGTCCTTCATTCCTGCTCTTCCTTGCATCTTTTAGCTGAAAGAAAGACATGCTGCTCCTTGGATGAAGCGAAGGCATGCACTATTTTCGCTCTATTATTTAAGGCACAAAGTGGGCTTTTGTTTCTCGAACACGACTCAAATCACCAACTTTTCAGCATCAAGGTAGGCATTTTTTTTATCTTACGGCATGAAACTTATGGGGCAAGAAATTCTAGGCCAAGGGGACGCGGTGAATAGATTTCTGGAGGGGTCACTTCCAAGCCCCACCCGTTTAAAAGTCCGCAATTACTTTGAAATTTAGTAGGCATTTACCGACCCACTTCGCTTCTTCAGTCCTAGCAATTGAGAATTGTTCGCAAATCCAGTTCAAAAGATGGTGATTATGCCAATTTTTCTGCCAAAAAATTGGTTGTGGGAGGGACAGGGTGGGTGGTGATGGAGGAACCATGGTCCAATTTCATGTTTTCAAAAAGACATACTGAAATCTTTGTGTGATTCCATTTCCAATATGATACATCCTTCTAACCTTTCTGCCAAAGAGTTGGCAGAGAAAGCCAAACTTTGTACCTTCAATCATACTGGTTGAAAATCTATGCATAACTCCGGTTCAAACAAGCTGCCATATCCCAATCTTTCTACTAAAATGTTAGCTGTAAGAGTAGCAGGGGGAGTTGTTGGGTGGAGATACCTTGGGCCCAATTTATGCTTTTAATAACGCAGACTCAAATTCTTGTATGACTACATCTCAAAGAACATATACATACCTATCTTCCTTCTTCAAAGTTTGGCGGAAGAGATGGGGGCATACTGGCGGGGCCGAGCGCTCAGTTTGTGCCTCCAACGGTATTAAAAATTATTGCTTAATTCCCGTCCAATCACTTGTCATATGTGTATATTTCCATGAAAATATTTACGGAGGGCGTCTGTTTTAGAGTCTAATGACCCACATTGGTCCTGTAGTGACACGGATTGAATATTCTTGCACAATCCAGGCTGAACAAGTTGCAACATAACTTCCTTTCTGCAAAAAAAGCTGATGAGAAAGGGAGGACTAAGAAAAGCTTAGGCTTTTCTTTTACTTTTATAGCAAACCAAGACTTAGCTTGTTCGTGTGCCGAGTCAGACTTTAACTCATTTTACACAGTCACTGTCTGGTTTCTTTTTTCTTAATATATAAAAGTGAAGTTGTTAACCTATCAAAATTCTTGAAGTTGTGTATTTTATGAATGAGCTTTTGTACCAAAAACTAGTGTCATACGTTGTAAGCAGCATTACTTATCAGAACTAAAAAACCTACCTGTTTTGTGGTAATTTTTTTGCCACGGGACAACTATTTAATATTACTACTAAGAAACAAAGAAAAGGCAAAGCCCAATTTCTTACCTATAAGATAACTAGGATAGTGTATCCTCTGTCTGAGTCTAAGACTTAGAAAATAGAATGACAAACCCAACCAAAATCACAAAAAGTAATGGCTTGTAAAAATAGATAGCAGCACCGTCAAAGCCTGTGAAAATTGTTTCTTTCTAAGATATCTAGATTTTTATATTTATCACTATATGGTTTTTTGGTGAAGCGGCCAGGGAATTGTTTCACATATTAAGTAATTTTAGTTTTTAGTCTAACTTGAGTTCAAAACCAGGGCCTATCTGCATACCTGCTTGACTGGGAACTGAGTTCCATTCGTAGCCTCCTTTCTTTTCAAATTTCCGTCCCGAACTGACCATTCCTCCACTCAAAACTCCTTAAAAAAATAAAAATATAATAGATAATAATAATTTGAAACATTCAAAAGCATACTAAGATAGTAAAACAAATAAAATAATATGAAATAAATAAATATGAAAATAAATATAAAATCCCTTAGATATTTTTAGCTTTCTTTTTAAAGGAGCTGAGAGACCCACATATTTTCAGCTCTAAAAAATGTAAAAATTATGCTCAACATTACACAATATGTTGCCATGCTTGATGAACGTTTGGGCTCTTAGATAATACATACTCTAAATACAACGTAGCCTCCTGTCTTCTCAAATTTCCATCCGGAACTGATTCTTCCTCCACTCAAAACTCCTTGAAGTATCAAACAAAGATATAATAAATAATAATAATATGAAACATTCAAAAGCATACTAAGATAGTAAAACAAATAAAATAATATGAAATAAATAAATATGAAAATAAATATAAAATCCCTTAGATATTTTTAGCTTTCTTTTTAAAGGAGCTGAGAGACCCACATGTTTTCAGCTCTAAAAAATGTAAAAATTATGCTCAACATTACAAAATATGTTGCCATGCTTGATGAACGTTTGGGCTCTTAGATAATATATACTCTAAATACAACGTAGCCTCCTGTCTTCTCAAATTTACATCCGGAACTGATTCTTCCTCCACTCAAAACTCCTTGAAGTATCAAACAAAGATATAATAAATAATAATAATATGAAACATTCAAAAGCATACTAAGATAGTAAAACAAATAAAATAATATGAAATAAATAAATATGAAAATAAATATAAAATCCCTTAGATATTTTTAGCTTTCTTTTTAAAGGAGCTGAGAGACCCACATGTTTTCAGCTCCAAAAAATGTAAAAATTATGCTCAACATTACACAATATGTTGCCATGCTTGATGAACGTTTGGGCTCTTAGATAATAGATACTCTAAATACAACGTAGCCTCCTGTCTTCTCAAATGTCCATCCTGAACTGATTCTTCCTCCACTCAAAACTCCTTGAAGTATCAAACAAATATATAATAAATAATAATAATATGAAACATTCAAAAGCATACTAAGATAGTAAAACAAATAAAATAATATGAAATAAATAAATATGAAAATAAATATAAAATCCCTTAGATATTTTTAGCTTTCTTTTTAAAGGAGCTGAGAGACCCACATGTTTTCAGCTCTAAAAAATGTAAAAATTATGCTCAACATTACACAATATGTTGCCATGCTTGATGAACGTTTGGGCTCTTAGATAATAGATACTCTAAATACAACGTAGCCTCCTGTCTTCTCAAATTTCCATCCGGAACTGATTCTTCCTCCACTCAAAACTCCTTGAAGTATCAGACAAAGATATAATAAATAATAATAATATGAAACATTCAAAAGCATACTAAGATAGTAAAACAAATAAAATAATATGAAATAAATAAATATGAAAATAAATATAAAATCCCTTAGATATTTTTAGCTTTCTTTTTAAAGGAGCTGAGAGACCCACATGTTTTCAGCTCTAAAAAATGTAAAAATTATGCTCAACATTACACAATATGTTGCCATGCTTGATGAACGTTTGGGCTCTTAGATAATAGATACTCTAAATACAACGTAGCCTCCTGTCTTCTCAAATTTACATCCGGAACTGATTCTTCCTCCACTCAAAACTCCTTGAAGTATCAAACAAAGATATAATAAATAATAATAATATGAAACATTAAAAAGCATACTAAGATAGTAAAACAAATAAAATAATATGAAATAAATAAATATGAAAATAAATATAAAATCCCTTAGATATTTTTAGCTTTCTTTTTAAAGGAGCTGAGAGACCCACATGTTTTCAGCTCTAAAAAATGTAAAAATTATGCTCAACATTACACAATATGTTGCCATGCTTGATGAACGTTTGGGCTCTTAGATAATAGATACTCTAAATACAACGTAGCCTCCTGTCTTCTCAAATTTCCATCCGGAACTGATTCTTCCTCCACTCAAAACTCTTTGAAGTATCAAACAAAGATATAATAAATAATAATAATATGAAACATTCAAAAGCATACTAAGATAGTAAAACAAATAAAATAATATGAAATAAATAAATATGAAAATAAATATAAAATCCCTTAGATATTTTTAGCTTTCTTTTTAAAGGAGCTGAGAGACCCACATGTTTTCAGCTCTAAAAAATGTAAAAATTATGCTCAACATTACACAATATGTTGCCATGCTTGATGAACGTTTGGGCTCTTAGATAATAGATACTCTAAATACAACGTAGCCTCCTGTCTTCTCAAATTTACATCCGGAACTGATTCTTCCTCCACTCAAAACTCCTTGAAGTATCAAACAAAGATATAATAAATAATAATAATATGAAACATTCAAAAGCATACTAAGATAGTAAAACAAATAAAATAATATGAAATAAATAAATATGAAAATAAATATAAAATCCCTTAGATATTTTTAGCTTTCTTTTTAAAGGAGCTGAGAGACCCACATGTTTTCAGCTCTAAAAAATGTAAAAATTATGCTCAACATTACACAATATGTTGCCATGCTTGATGAACGTTTGGGCTCTTAGATAATAGATACTCTAAATACAACGTAGCCTCCAGTCTTCTCAAATTTACATCCCGAACTGACTCTTGCTCCACGCGAAACTCTTTGAATTATCAAACAAAAATGCAATAAATTTTAATAATATGAAACATTCAAAAGCATACTAAGATAGTAAAACAAATAAAATGATGTGAAATAAATAAATATAAAAATAAATATTTAATCCCTTAGATGTTTTTAACTTTCTTTTTAAAGGAGCTGAGAGACCCACATGTTCTCAGCTTTAAAATAGGTAAAAATTATACTCAACATTACGAAATATGTTGTCATGCTTGATGCATCATGCTTGATACACGTTTGGGCTCTTAGATAATACATAGTCTAAATACAACTTAGCCTCCTGTCTTCTCAAATTTCCATCCCGAACTGACTCTTCCTCCACTCAAAACTCCTTGAAGTATCAAACAAAAATATAATAAATAATAATAATATGAAACATTCAAAAGCATACTAAGGTAGTAAAACAAACAAAATAATATGAAATAAATAAATATAAAAAATATATATTTAATCCTTTAGATAGTTTTTAACTTTCTTTTTAAAGGAGCTGAGAGACCCACATGTTTTCAGCTCTAAAATAGGTAGAAATTATATTCAACATTACAAAATATGTTGTCATGCTTATCAGACTGTTTTAATATCCACACTTCCGCTAATAACCACATAGGTAAGATCCTTAATACTTCGTTTTAATAAACTGGAATTGGTGGCATAGAAAAGAAAAGAAAAAAAAGGAAAAATTGGTGTTGTTGCCGCAACACAAATAAGACTAAATTGAAATTTTCGTTTATATTGGTTAACAAGAAAAGCAATGAAAAAGGAAAAGGATCTGAAAATTTTTGGGAAGAAGTAAAGATAACAAAAAAGAAGAAAAACTGAAATAATTTCGTCAGAAAGACCCGACGAACAAAATTAAGAAAAATTGTAATTCAGAGAAAAAAACACACTTTGTTCAGATGCTACAATAGGGGAAGAGAACGTATTGTTTACTCAACTAAACCTTCAATTCTTTCAAGATGAAATTAGAAGATGATAGAAAAAGAAACTGAAACAACTGAGATCGTCAGAAAGACCCAAAAAACAAAAAATTAAAGTTGTAAATCAGCGAAAAATCAGCAAAAATTCAGAGAAAAATCAGCACACATCGTGCAGAAGCTATAATAGGGGAAGGAAACGTATTATTTATTCAACTACACCTTCAATTATGGCAGGATGAAAGTAAATAGTAAGTCAAGTTCTGCGACAGGTGTTTCTTTTTCTTCTGCATCACAAACTTGGAAGCAGTTCCTGGGTCCCAAGTGCTCAAAATCAATAGTTATGAAAGAAATTAAGTTAACAAAACAAGGTTTTTCCGAGGGAAGTAAAGAGCGAAGTTGAAACTTAAAACGGACAAAAATTAATACTTCACAGCCTATCTAATATTTGTCAATAAAACTAGTACAAATAAACCAACTAATTATGTTTCCCTATGCTTTTAGGATTATAGAAAACTAGCGCTTTACTGAAAACACAAAAGTCAAGCATAAAAAACAGGAATATTGATTTGGGAGTCAAAAGTAAGTATGTAGTCTGACAACAATAAATGAAACTGTAAAGCTTTTCATAGTCTTACACCAGCTGTGACATCAGGAACTTTCAGTATAATATTTAAATTATCTTAAAAACATAAGCGTAAAATTAAATGTTTTTTTGAAAACCGCGAAGTAATTGAACAGCATATAGAAATAATGGATTGATTTATCAGGTAACATTCTGGTCTTGCTAGCTATAATACCAATAGTGAGCAATATACAATTTCAAATAGTAAGAAATACACTTTAGTATTACTCGAAATGAAGATCAAATAAGTCATAATATGAACTATGGACTTCCGATTCTTTCTCTCTATACAACAGTGAATTTCAAGCTGCGATGCAAATTCTAAAGCTAGTCTATAGTCCTAATTCTATCAAGATGGCTTTACTTCGAACTTGTCTACAAATTAATCATGACATGTTCTTTTCAGAACCAGAACGAGAGCCAGTCATTGAACTGAGCCATTGTGCAGAAGCGATACCAAATTAAACGTAAAAAAAATAAAGCAACAACCCTAATATAGATTGTTGCTTTATCTTAAAAGGGATTGATCCTAAAAGGGATTGATGATATTTTTATTCTGTAAAAAGTGCCCTTAATTGGTTTGCTTTTACTGTACCAAAACTCTTATATTATTTTGTGTCATCAGTAAAGCGCTAGTTTTTTATAATCCTAAAAACACAGGGAAACAAATAGTTGGTTTATTTGTACTAGTTTTATTGAAAAATATTAGAATATTCTGTGAAGCAGTAATTTTTGTCCGTTTTAAGTTTCTACTTCGCTCTTTACTTCCCTCGGAAAAACTTTGTTTTTTTAAATTAATCTTTGTTCGTTTTTGATTAAAATTTAATGTAGAAACAGTGTTGCCATGATCTTTTTTATTTATACGGAATAATATTTGTTTGTTTTAGCTTTTGATGTCACTCCTTAGTGTCAGTTGAAAACTTATTTTTAATATAATTTATAATTATCACCGATCTAGGGGAGATAAGACACCTCTAGAAAAGACTGTTAACAACCTTAACAGCTACGAAAAACTTTCAGTCTATAACATAAAGTTCGCTATCCACACTTAACAAAACAATACATGTCTGTCAGGAACGTTTCTTTTTTGATGAGCAAAAAAGTGTTTTTACTCGGCCGACTTCGCCTGAAAAAGCCATAATGAAGACAGGGCTTTATAAATCACCTACTGACTAGCAGAAACTAAACGACTACTATAACAAATGAGAGCTTTTTAAGGGCTCATCTAAAAGCTTATATTTATGCCTAATCGCTTTTTATAAATTTGACTTGATAGCACATTCCTAAAAAGTGCACTTTCGGCTGTTTCCCCTTTTTTTTAAATAAAAAAAGTGCCTTTTCCAATGAAATGACCAAAAAATGGTGTTTTTCAAACCCTAGGCAAGATCAAAATACTAAGGGGGCAAGGACGTCCCTTCCCCTCAATTACCGCCGTTAGAACTAACACACAGGCTTCATCGCTGAGTGAAGTTTGAAGCTTCAATTCAAAACTGTTGATCATTCAAGCGCGATTTTTGGTAGATTTTCAGTAGAGAAGATTTTAGTTTTAGTTAATTTTTTTTCGCAATAATATTATACTTATATGATGAGTAGGCGATACATGAAACTTACAAAGAGGGTTTGAAGGGGGAGCATATGTGAGGAGTTTTAGCCTCCTGTTAAGGGCTTTGGACCATAATTATTGCAATGGTACCGTTTTATGCTTCCAAACTCTTCCACTTAAGAAGTGGTACCAAAAGTGCCGTATCTGGTACTATATGGCACTTTTGGACGGTAAAATTGATAAAAAGCACGTAGATATGAGTAATAGGTTCAAAATGAGCCTTCCCGGAACATGCTTTAAAAAATGATTGCATCACGTTTGCAAAAATAATGGATTATCAGAAAAGTAATCATATGAAGGGACAAACCATGATAAAAAAAAAAAATCCAAGCTAGATTTAAACGTATGTTAATCTAATTGGCAGTCGAGCGCTGTGCTGACAAAGCCACACCTCCAATAATCTAATCTATTATATTGGTGTTTGTAGTACTTTAATTGCGTAGCTTATTAAGGGGGCTGGGAAAGGGAGTGTACGGGAGAGGTTCTTGTAAACCTCCAGTTAAGGGTTCTGGAACATAACTATTACAATAGCACCTGTTTTGTACTTCAGAGCTTATCCACTTAAGAAGTGGCTATATCGCACTTACGAATGGTAAAATTGATAAAATAAAAAAAGGCACGTATATATGAGCAATAGCTTTCAAATGAGCCGTTAAACATGACTCTTATAAGTTCTGCTAGCCCAATAGCCCCAGCTTTTCCACATGAGACACAGCACCAAAAGTGCCGTTTTTAATGCCATTTGGAACTTGCTGGTGGGGAAATTTATATGAAGGACATAGATGTGAGCACTATCTCTTGTAAAAGTTATAAAAGATTTGTCTACGATGTTCTGGTAGCCTTCTAGTGCCACCCCTTGAGAAATGGCACAAAAAGTACCATTTTAGTGCCATATGGCACTTGCAGATGGCGGAATTTAGAAAACTCATGTAGATATGAGAAACAGCTTTTGAACGAGCCATTAAATATCTCTCTATGATGTTCTGGTAGCCCGCTAGGGTTGTTGGAAAAAAAAACGAGAAAAAAAACAACAAAAAACAGGAGACAGATCAGTGCTACCGAAGCAAAAAAGTGATTTTCCTTGTTGTTCAAGGAGGTGGACTTTAATTTCTCTGTGCGAGGTTTTCGATATTGCTGATTCCAATGTCACGCTTTTCATTTTGAACTGACACCATTTTCGAGGAGTTTAAGGTTTTTTTTTTCGAAATCACCATTAATTTCTTTTCAAAATAAACTTTTACTTTTAAGACAAACCGAAATAATAGTTATCATTTCTGAGTCAATGTCAGATGGCAATTTTTTTTCACGAGGCAGTTTTTTTTTTCAAAACGGGTTTTTTAACTTTTGGTTATTAAGGGCTGTGGTTCGTTCTTTACTAGATTGCAGCTATCGCTGCAACCATGCTAACAAGGCAGGAACCTACGAGAGTTCCTGCTAACCAAGAAGAAACAGCGCCTAACCCGATTCCCGCTAAAGTAATCAAACATATCCTTCTGTATATTGGCATTTTGCCAATTGATTAACCAGTCATTTCAACAAGGAGTATATCCCCACCGTCTCAAGTTGGCACGAATGATAGCACTCTATGAAGGAGTTGATCGTGTGGACCCTGGGAACTGAAGTCCAATCTTTCTTCTGTCTGTATACTCTAAGACATTTGAGGAGCCAAACCTTAAGTGTCTGGTAAGTTTTCTAGAAGTAAACAATTTTTCCCATCAGCATCACTTTGGATTTCGTGCAAAGAATTCAACAGATTATGCAGGTAGTACACTTCTATAATTTATAATACAATCTCTAGATTCCGTTCTCATTCCTACAGCCATATTCCTTAATGTAAGAGAAAGCTTTCGCCAGTCTTACGCATAAAATTCTTATGGGTACGTTGTCTCATCATGGAGAACGTGGGGAAGTAATATCACGGTTCTTTTCATACCTCATTGGCGAATTTAATGCTGCTGAAGCAAATTTCAATGCCCCTCCCCCAAGGCCCTCTTAATCTTTGGAATACTTTTCACGCTCACTGTAACTAGAGACACCGAATACAAAAATTTGAAATGGATGGTATTGGGACGTTAAAGCGGAAGTTAGTAATCCTAACTGAATTTTTCAAAAACTTAAATTTAATAAATATGATCATTATCAGTACACGTGGGGGGGGGGGGGTCTGCGGGGGAATTTTTCATGGAGCATCCCACAAGGGGTCTAAAGGCGAGGAATTTACCAGAGGGAGGAGTAATTGTGGGGAAAATTGTCTGGAAGCAATTTTTCACCTTCTTTTAAACTTTAAATGCTGTTGTTATTAACAGAGGGGACAAGGGATCGCAGAAACGCATGACAAGTATGGTAGTATATCATATAAAAAGTTTTGTATTACCAGAGCTGAATTATTCCAAGCCTGTGTGCTGATATATCAGTCTGGCTACTGACCATAAACAGTTGGAGGACTTTGGCTCTTAAATCCTGCTTGTAAAAACTTTTAGGTTTGAATAAAAGTCTCAAAATATAAACATATAAATATAAACAGAGATAAGACACAACCCTGCTTAATTCCTCATTCCGTATCGAACCAGCTCTCCTGCCTTAAGGGCTCGGCACACGTAACTGATTTCGGGAACCGATTTCAGCATCTGTGGACAAACGATAGCGGTAAGAAAAATTTGTTGAAAGAAAAATTTATTGCGCATGATTTTCAAAACAAAAAATCATGGACACAAATAGTCAACTGGAGTTTATTAATAGTTACGTGATTGATCTCAGCTTAGTTCTCTGTTTAGTTCTTAGCTCAGTAGCGGGGTCTTTCACCACAGACATCTCTGGCTGACTATTTATGTGTATCCCAATTTTTTTTTTGATGCTCATGATGAAAATCGGCGCTGATTTCGTAAATTGGCGCCGAAAACTAGAAAATGTTTCAAGCTCAAATCGACGCCGATTTCTTTTAAAATCGGCGCTGATTTGGAAATCAGTTCCCGAAATCAGCTGCGAGTGCCCAGTCCTTTAGCCGCATCATTATTACTCTCGCACGCTAATCACTTTAGTGAACTCGTACACGCATTTCTTTTAACTGGAATTTTGTACATCTCGTACACTTGAACACCTACGCGTGCACGTACACTTTAGCGTTCTTACCTGGTGAGTAAAATGCCTGTTTATAGTTCATAAAACTCAGGACTCGGGGTTTGATACTTCAGACACTTCTCAGCAAATAATCTAAGTGTGAAAATTTGCTTTTAGCTTCCTCTCCCCTTTCTCCAAAAAACTATTTTTGTCTTAGAAGTTTATATCTTAGCTTAATAAGTAGGCTATTATCATACCAATTAATTTGCTTCCTGTGCTAATCTAGCTCATGCCTCTGTAATTATTACAATTACTATATGCACATCTCATATAAAGGGACTAAAGATATTTTTTTTTTTTTTTTATCATTAGAAACTTCTGGTTTGTCTATATCATATTCATAATCTTTTTTTTTTTATCTCTAACCTGGAAACGACCATAATTTCTATAAAACTTATTAACGAACCCATACCTCATTACTATTTTTCTCACTTACTCATATACCATACCTCCATACAAATAGATCTGACTCAACTTCCAACTTTTTGAAAATTTTCTTGTTCTTTTCAATATCATTTCCAACAATTTTATCATAGTTTAACATATTCTAGTTCTGCCTATTTTTTCTTAATAGTTTCTGTATCAACATTTGAGGCCACGTCCCCGTTTTCAACTAAAATCAGTCTGGAAAAACCTTTTCCTCTCCATTTATCATCATACTAATACTATATATTACTACCATGCCTAGATCCCGATATCGTTCAATTTCTGAGTAAGTATATTCATAGCCTCCATTTCGCAACATCATATCATAATTCATGCTTTAATGCCTTCTCTACTTCCATTGATTTCCTCTAACTCTTATAACTTCCATCACTCAGAAACAAATTTTAAAAACTCTTTTCTCTTTATCCTCGCCGGTTTTCCTCGGTTGGGGAGGGAGGATGTCGTAAGGAAAGATTTAAGGGAATTAGGAATTTCCAGGGATGTTGCACAGAGGAAGACTTTGAATAGATTAGGATAGAAAAAGAGTGTGTATAGCTGTTTTGGCCTCTGGCAACTTGGTGCTGTGGTGAATTTTCAGTAGTAGTAGTAGTGGTTATCTCTTCTACCAAACTTAAATCGTTTTTATTAATATTCCTGGCTACTATTTTAACTTTCGTCCCCAAGACAACTTCTGCTTTTTCGCCAAAAAATCTTCAAAATTAGCTTCTTCCCTTTATATATTATTTAATTCAAAACTCTCCAGCTACATATCCAAAGACCGTGTCCAGGGAGGCTACCAGGTTTGAACCCTCCTGAACTTTCGGTCTAACTCGTAAAATTTTTCACAAAAATGTATATAAATTTACTTTGATGCGTTTTTAAGCATTTTTATGTAAAACCCCTGTCGAATAAAATTGCCCCTCCCCCCCTCTATGTACAAAAATCTTCAAAAAGCGTCTTGAAAATTTCCTCTCAAATTCTCATCCTGGAGTCTATCAACGTCAAATCTACTTGGAAAGTAGATGCTTTAAATTTATCATATGCACTACTAAATACTGATCTTTATACTTTTGTCATAAATAAGGGGCCCTCCTATATAGCCTAATACTCTGTACTGATCCTATAAGTCTTTCATCTACAATAGCATACTTTATTGGGTTGGCCGTCTTAAAATCATGTCAGTACCGTATTAACTTATCGGTCATTTTATGACCAAATATCGTCTTTGTTATAATATTTTGGCTTTTAGTTACTAATATGGCATGATTTTTTCTTTACTAGGTTGTATCTATCTCTACAACCATGATACCGATGCAACCGTTGTATTTAACTATACCAATCCTATATGTAAGTCTTTATGTAACTAAAGTTTAGAATTCTTTCTTTACTATAATCTACCAAAAAATACGAAATTCCTCATTTTTGCAGATAGGAGCTTGAAACCTCTACAGTAAGGTTCTCTGATACACTGAATCTGATAGTGTGGTTTTCGTTAAGATTCTCTGACTTTTAGGTGTTGTTTCCCCCTTTTTTTGAAAATAAGGTATATTTTCTTAGACTCGTAACTTTTGATGGGTAGCATTAAAATTGATGAAACTTGTATATTTAAAATCAGCGTAAAAATCCGATTCTTTTGATGCATCTATTGGTATCAAAATTCTGTTAAAATGCAAATAAAAAAAAAACAGAAAGAAAAAAAGATGCCGCCTATGCAGAATATCGTGCTTGAAGCCACTTTTCTTTTTTTTCAAGCCAATGAATTTCCCTCGTTATTCAAGCCAAGGAGCTGTAATTTTCCTATATTAGGGTTACGGTGAATATAATAGTGTACTTTGTGTCTTGATCTGGCTCTATTTTTAGAAGATATGAGTTATTTTGCTTCTTAGTATGGGACGCGATAGGTTACTAGCTACCGCTGCAACACAGAAAATGAACCATTAAACAGCTCTCTACAATTTTCCAGTGTCCAGCTATCTTGGGAGAAGAAAAAGAAAGAAAAAAAGATGACATCGATACAAAATTTCATGGTTGCAACCTCTTTCCTTGTTTTTCAAGTCAAAAGATGTTCCTTGTTGTTCATGCCAAGGGACTGTAAGTTTCCTTAATAGGGGTTTCGGACAAGCCCGTTTCATTGGTGTACTTTGTACTTCAAGTTGACATCTTTTTTAGAAGCTATGCCCTTTTAATTTCTTACTATGGTACGTGATCTTCTCTTACTAAGTCGCCAGCTACCGCTGCAACCCTGAACCACAATGCCTAACGAAATGCTTTTTTTAAAGATAATTATTAACAGGAAAAAACCTACAGCTTTTTCTTAGGGAATAGTAAAATACGAACCTCAGAAAGTCAGGTGGCTAAGTAAGTCAAATATCGTACCATACCCCAGAAAAACAACTTTTCAAAAGATGGTTGTAATATGGCCTACACCAATCCTTTATGTAAGTTAAACAAAAATACAGCTTTTCATGTAAAAATTGATTTTATTTCAAAAGTTATTCTTGTTAATTACAAAAGGTTTCTAGATAAAGCAGTTTCCTTTGAAATGAGCCATTAAACAGCTCTCTATAATATTCTAGTGCCCTGCTATCTTTGGGAAAAAAAAAACAAAAAAATGCTTTCGATGCAGCATATCGTGGTTTCAGCCACTTTTCTTGTTTTCAAACCAATTGATTTTCCTTGCTGTTGAAGCCAAGGAACTTTAAGTTTCTCATATATGGGTTTCGAACAAGGTAGTCTTACGGTGCACTTTGTGTTTTGATCTGACAGTTTTTTTTAGGAGTTATGGGCTATTGTATTATTCACTATGGGACATGATCGTCTCTTACTAGGTTGTTAGCTACCGCTGCAGGCCTGATGTTGTGGAAGAAGCAAAATCAAAACTAATCTGGAGGAAAGAGATTTTAGGAATTGACAGCAGAGACAAAATCGTCCAATTTGGTATTAATGCAGACATCAAAGATGATGATGGCAAAGATTCCTCCCTAGTCTAAGGAAAAATCTGTAAGAAGCAACCCCAATTCTTCACGTTCATTGACTTACCCAGAGAGGAGAAGTACCTAAGAGCTACAATCGTTGGATCGAGTGGTAATTCCCCCCTTTCACCATCTTTGTGGTTGGGGCAAACATTCGTATCGTTGGAATGACAAATGAGTATCTTATAGCGATATTTCGGTAATCTCTTGCGACAGGCAGGTTTGAACCTGCAACTTTTGAACAAGAGGATAGCTTTCATCCACAGCGCTGTCACAAGGTATACAATAATTTAATTTTTCTACAAAACTGTTCCCATACTTCGGATAAAAGGATTGTAATGGCAATTTTAACACTTTTTAATTGAATTGTTTTAAATCACACTACAGATAGGACTATTATATTACAAACATAATTTTTTTTTTCATATTTCGTTTATTATGGGCAGGAGTGGATTTAGTACAGTGTTTTATTTACAGTGAAAACTAAAAAAGAATAAAATTTATTTTGAATTTTTGTTTTCTATGGAAATATAGCAAAACATTATTGACCGTGTGGACCCTGGAAAATGAACTCCGATCTTTCTTCTGTCTATATTCTTTAAGACATGTGAGAAGCCAATCCTTATGTGTTTGGTAAGTTTTCTAGAAGTAAACAATTTTTCCCAACAGCATCACTTTAAATTTCAAGCAAAGCATTCAATAGAACATGCAGGTGGTACACTTATCTAGTTTAAAATACAATCTCTCGATTTTGTTCTAATTTCTACAGCCATTTTCCTTAATATTAGAGAAAGCTTTCGCCATTCTTACACACAAAATGTAGCAATTTTCTTTAAAATGAGCCATTATACAACTCTCTATGATTTTCCGGTACCCAGCAAGATAAAAAAAAAAAAAAAAACAGAAATAAAAAAGATACCGTATATGCAGAATATCGGGGTTGTAGCCACTTTTCTTATTTTCAACCCAATTGATTTTCCTTGCTGTTGAAGCTAAGGAACTTTAAGTTTCTCATATATGGGATTCAAACAAGGTAGTCTTTTGGTGCACTTTGTGGTTCGATTAGAAAGTTGTTTTTTTTTGGAGTTATGGGCTATTGTATTATTCACTATGGGACATGATCATCTCTTACTAGGTTGTTAGCTACCACTGCACCCCTGATGTTGTGGAAGAAGCAAAATCAAAACTAATCTGGAGGAAAGAGAATTTAGGAATTGACAGCAGAGACAAAATGGTCCAATTTGGTATTAATGCAGACATCAAAGATGAAGATAGCAAAAATTCCTCCCTAGTCTAAGGAAAAATCTGCAAGAAGCAACCACAATTTTCCCGTTCATTGACTTACCCGGAGAGGAGAAGTACCTAAGAGCTACAATCATTGGTTTAAGTGGTAATTCCCCCATTTCACCATCTTTATGGTTGGGGCAAACATTCGTATGGTTGGATGAAAAATGAGTATCTTTTAGCGATATTTAGGTAATCTCTTGCGACAGACAGGTTTGAACCCGCAACTTTTGAACAAGAGGCTAGCTTTCAACCACAGCGCTGTCACAAGGTAAACAATAATTTTATTTTTCTACAAAACTGTTCCCATACGTCTGATAAAAGGATTGTAATGGCAATTTTAACACTTTTTAGTTGAATTGTTTTAAATCACACTAGAGATAGGACTATTAATTTACAAACATAATTTTTTTTTTCATATTTGGTTTACTATGGGCTGGAGTGGATTTAGTACAGTGTTTTATCTAAAGTGAAAACTAAAATAGAATAAAATTTATTTTGAATTTTTGTTTTCTATGGAAATATAGCAAAACATTATTGACCGTGTGGACCCTGAAAACTGAACTCCGATCTTTCTTTTGTCTATATTCTCTAAGACATTTGAGAAGCCAATCCTTATGTGTTTGGTAAGTTTTCTAGAAGTAAACAATTTTTCCCATCAGTATCACTTTAAATTTCAAGAAAAGCATTCAACAGAAAATGCAAGTGGTACACTTATCTAGTTTATAATACAATCTCTAGATTCTGTTCTCATTTCTACAGCCACTTTCCTTAATATAAGAGAAAGTTTTCGCCATTCCTACACACAAAATGCAGCAATTTTCTTTAAAATGAGCCATTATACAACTCTCTATGATTTTCCTGTGCCCAGCTAGATAAAAAGAAAAAAAAACAGAAATAAAAAAGATGCCGTATATGCAGAATATCGTGGCTGTAGCCACTTTTCTTGTTTTCAACCTAATTGATTTTCCTTGCTGTTGAAGCCAAGGAACTTTAAGTTTCTCATATATGGGTTTCGAACATGGTAGTCTTATGGTGCACTTTGTGTTTCGATCTGACAGTCTTTCTTAGGAGTTATGGGCTATTGTATTATTCACTATGGGACATGATAGTCTCTTACTAGGTTGTTAGCTACCGCTCCAGCCCTGATGTTGTGGAAGAAGCAAAATCAAAACTAATCTGGAGGAAAGAGAGTTTAGGAATTGACAGCAGAGACAAAATGGTCCAATTTGGTATTAATGCAGACATCAAAGATGAAGATAGCAAAGATTCCTCCCTAGTCTAAGGAAAAATCTGTAAGAAGCAACCACAATTTTCTCGTTTATTGACTTACCCAGAGAAGAGAAGTACCTAAGAGCTACAATCATTGGATTGAATGGTAATTCCCCCATTTCACCATCTTTGTGGCTGGGGCAAACATTTGTATTGTTGGAATGATAAATGAGTATCTTTTAGCGATATTTAGGTAATCTCTTGCGACAGGCAAGGTTTGAACACGCAACTTTTGAACAAGAGGCTAGCTTTCATCCACAGCGCTGTCACAAGGTATACAATAATTTAATTTTTCTACAAAACTGTTCCCATACTTCTGATAAATGGATTGTAATGGAAATTTTAACACTTTTTAATTGAATTGTTTTAAATCACACTACAGATAGGACTATTATATTACAAATATAATTTTTTTTTCATATTTCATTTACTATGGGCTGGAGTGGATTTAGTACAGTGCTTTATTTACTGTGGAAACTAAAATAGAATAAAATTTATTTTGAATTTTTGTTTTCTATGGAAATATAGCAAAACATTATTGACCGTTTGGACCCTGGAAACTGAACTCCGATCTTTCTTCTGTATATATTCTCTAAGACATTTGAGAAGCCAATCCTTATGTGTTGGGTAAGTTTTCTAGAAGTAAACAATTATTCTCATCAGCATCACTTTAAATTTCAAGCCAAGCATTCAACAGAACATGCAGGTGGTACACTTATCTAGTTTATAATAGAATCTCTAGATTCTGTTCTCATTTCTACAGCCATTATCCTTAATATAAGAAAAAGCTTTTGCCATTCTTACACACGAAATGTAGTAATTTTCTTTAAAATGAGCCATTATACAACTCTCTATGATTTTCCTGTGCCCAGCGAGACAAAAAGAAAAAAAAACAGAAATAAAAAATATGACGTATATGCAGAATATCGTGGTTGTAGCCACTTTTCTTGAATTTCAAGCCAATATAATTTCCTTGTTGTTCAAGATAAGAAACGGTCAAATTTCTATGCAGACGTTTCAGACAAGGCGGTTCTAATAGTGTACTTCTTGTTTTGACCTGACTCTATTTTTAGGAGTTATGGGTTATTTTATTTTCTACTATGGGGCGTGATCGTCTCTTACTAGGTTGCTAGCTACCGCGGCAACCCGAATATATTAGCATGGGCTATAGTTTGCCATTTGATTTAATACACTGTATCAAAATTTAGTTACAGTATGCCACCTTTTGTTCTTATCTAGGTTTCAGCTATCTCTACAACCTTGATACCAATAAAACTTACATATTCTCCATTTATATTGAAAAGTACTGATCGTTTATGTAATACAAAAGGAAAAAGCCTATGGCTTTTTCTTATTTAGAATAGTACGAGACGAACTTAAGAGAATCAGGCAGCTAACTAAGCATATTATTTGCGATGTTTTTTCTTCACAAGGTTTCAGCCATCTTTACAGCTCTGATACCGATGAAACTTGCATAATCTCCATTTATTAATTCTAAGGGTTTACTTTATAGTTCTAGAACTATAAGCTATAGTTCATTCTTTAACATAATTTAATGGTTTAATTTTTTTGGTCACAATAAGCTAGAGTTCGTTCTTTACTAAATTTCATCCTTTTTTACCATTTTGGTTTTACTGTAATTTTTTAACTAGCTCCAATATGTGTCATGGTTTAATCTTTGCTAGGTTTCAGCTATCTCTATAGCTATGATACCAATAAAATTTAAATAATCCTCATTGATAATTAACTATGCCGATCCTTTGCATAATTTTTACAAAACTTTCATATTCCCCAATTGTAACTAAATGTGCCAATCCTTTATATAAGAATTTCAGCTATTTCTAAATTATGATACACATGAAACTTACCTAATTCATATTTTAATGAACTGTATCGATCCTCTATGTAATGTTAAATTCCTTTGTTTTTCTCTGTCATATTTCATTTTCTTAAAACCTGTGCAATATATTCTCTGATATTTCAGGATGCTATCTTTATTTTTTTTTTGTCTGGTACTGTTTTTTTAAAGTAGACATTTGGATTGTTCGGCTCTGGTACTTTTCTCGATTTTTCTTTCTTTTATTTAGTTCACTTGAGACCATACCTTTTCAATGTATAAACTTCTACCCATAAAATCACGCGTCGAGTAGATTAAAACCTATCAAAAACAAAATTAGTCTATTTTTTTTCTAGTTTGAGTTAAAAAATTATAACTATTGCTCATAACCTATAAATATTTTTTTAGTTTACATAATAACTTTAGCGATTCTGAACTGAAAGCTAAAATAAAATTAAATTTTGAATTTTTTTTCTATATAAATATAACAGAACGTTATAGAAATGCTCACATTAGGAGTTAAGCCAAAAGAAGTTTGGCTCCAGGAGACAATAATGACTTTGAAATGAGATATGAAATAAGATTATTTTATTTAATACATAAAGAAATTATTGTAGTTTCAATTGAAATTTCAGAAGTTTTGTTAAAACTCTTAAACAAATTAGTGTATTTTACATAACTATATCTACACGCTTTTTACATTGTTAGAAATCTTCTTTTGATCTTTGTATGCAAAATAATGTTAATAACATTTGCTACTCCAGTGTTATGCAAAAATGCAGTTTTTCGTAAAAATTGGTTTTATTTTAAAAACATTTTATTAATTACAAAAGCTTCTTAAATACATAAATTTCATTTAAAATGAGCCATTAAACTGTTTTCTATGATGTTCCAGTGCCCCGCTAGCTGCAGAGGAAAATCGGAAAAAAAGAAGAAAAAGATGCTGTCAATGCAGAATATCGTGGTTTCAGCCACTTTTCTTGCTTTTCAAGCCAGTAGATTTTTCTCGTTATTCAAGCCAAGGGACGGTATGCTGTTATTCAAGCTGTAAGTATGGATGTTGACAGTATTCCTTCCAATTGTGCAATTATAATACATGTCAAAGTTCACTGACACTGCCAAATGTCGAGTTTTCAACTTTGGCAAACGGGGCAAAATGCTGCAGATTCTTATTTATGCTGAAAAATCTTTCTAGGGGATTTTATTAAGATATTCTTGCATATACCGTTCGATTTACCTCTTTAAGCTGATTTCAGTGGTATATCTAACATGGAAAGTGATTTTTCATGTATATACGCGTTTTTACCTTTGGGCGGCCGTGCTATATTTCTAACTTAGGTCTTTTGTATCTTTTCCTGCAAATATAAGCATAGCTAATGTGCATCAGCTTAATTCAGTTCATCAGGATAAATATTTCTCTTCTTTTCTTACTTAGAGAGATGAGTTTTCTAAACTTCAGGTCCTATTAACACGTATCTTAATTCTTTAGTCAAAATTTTAATACAATTATTATCTTTAAACATCTTAAGACTCAAGAAAATCTTAGGGCTCAACATCCTAGCCTCAACAAAAGCAGTGGTCTTGCAAAATAAGGTTTTCAACCTAATCTACTGGCACAAATAGATAACTTTAAAATAATAAAAAAAGAATTTATAATCAGTGTGAAGCTGTATTTGAATTCATGGAGTATTAGTTGTTTCTTTCTTAAACAACAGGTAAAACTTTTATATTTCCTATTTAGATAAAAAATTATCATCCTTCTAAGAGAAATAAAATTATAAAACAATCAATGTCCCAAGGATGGTATCACTAATAATCGTATATAAGTTATTAGCATAATTATTAACATAAAATACACCAGTTGGACTGTTTGGACTATGTGGTAAATTCGGAATCGTTATGAAACATTTTAACTATAGCTTAGATTTAAAGCACACCCTCCTCCAAAAAGATCTGTCCATTGGTCCAGTTGTTGCATATCCAATCACTTGAACACCTCATATTATATTGCTTTTACTTAAATATTATTCTTAATAAAATTTTAAATTACATTTTTATAGCTCCAGTGATGTTTTGGAAAGGGAGGTTCCAATATGGAAACTGTTTTTGCTGCATCTTGAACGTCGAGAAAATTAATATTTCAATACTAAAAATATTTAATTTGAAGGTCTAAATTAACAAAATTTATTATTCACTTTCCCATTCTACTGTTTAATTTTTGTGTACAATTTATGTATACAGTGTTTTTAGTTCACCGCGACCATAGGAACAGAAAAAGAATAGATAGATTTTTGCTAATTTTTCCCTATTCATTTTATTCTTCTATTCCAAAAGCTCCATTCTAAATAGATGGGATAACTCCAGTTTAATGGCAACATATACAATATTTTCAATTTCTCGTTCTGATTCGGACTAGCGTAGAGACGGTTTCGCAAAGCATATTCACTGGAATCCAATTCTGAGCCAAGGAGTGTGTTGTTGCAGCCTAGTTCGAACTCTGGATCCTGTTTTAGGTATTACCAAGGTAAGATCAAAATCCCCACGCCGCTGCAAGATGATACTTTCTCGAATCTGGCTTTATTGTTTTGTGTATACTCTATGATCATAGTTACAAATATGCGCCATCTTATATATTGTAAAAGAAAAACTAGGTTGCATGTTTAAGTTGTTTTATATAATACATATATATATATATATATATATATATATATACACACACACACACACACACACACACACACACACACACACACACACTACTACTACTACTACTACACACACACACACACACACACACACACACACACACACACACACACACACACACACACACACACACACACACACACACACACACACACACACACACACACACACACACACACACACACACACACACACACACACACACACACACACACACACACACACACTACTACTACTACTACTACTACTACTACTACTACTACTACTACTACTATATATATATATATATATATATATATATATATATATATATATATATATATATATATATATATATATATATATATATATATATATATATATATATGATTCAGTATTCAGGAACGGGATGATTCCCCTCTCGCTGTACAACCCAGGGGACGTCAGTGGCTATCTAATCTTCACTTCTTATTCTTCAGGCGCGTATAAAGTCTCTTCTTTATGAACTGCTTTCAAATGTCCATAGTTCTTCCACTTTTCTTCGAAAACTCTATTACAAGACGTGTAATACCACAGTTTTCTTTTTTCCTTTCTAATCCACCGATTAATATATTCAGGCTTGGCTACCTTCTCTTAAGTCTACAATATTATACTATTTCTCGTCTTTCTTCTTCACTCTCACGGTACTCTATCAGCAAGTGTTCAATGGTCTCTAAGCTCCCACATTTAAGACAATTGTCACTTTCTCCCCAAAATCTTGCTTTGTAATATCCTACTCCTGCATGGTTTGATCGAAGGCGGAATATTTTCTTTGCTTCAAATCTATTTAATTCTTTGTACAATTTAGTTTCTATTTTCCTTTGATTTTTCTTAGTAACGAACAAATTTCCAGTCGAATCCCTGTTTGATAGAAAGCCTTCTTGGTTCAGTTCTTGAATTATTTTCCCGAACACCCTATATTCTTGAGGGGTGTCCAATTCATTCAAACTTGTTCCAACTTCAACTGCAGACTTAGCATACGTGTCTGCAATTTCATTCTCTATGATTCCAGTGTGAGTGGGAATCCACTAAAGGAAAATCTTTTTCTTTTCCGTTTCTGCATATAGCTTAATATAGCACTTTATGACTTCTCTACTTGGTTTTGGAATGATGTTAGTATTTGTAATAGCTTAAATAGTGCTCTTTGAATCGGAACATATTACAAATTTTTCTTCTTCACATTCTTCAGTAAATTCTAAGGCTTTTGTAATAGCATATACTTCTGCCTGAAATACACTGCATTCGGGGGGCAATTTGAATTTTCTTGACATGTTTTTCTAAGGGTACCAAAATGCTATTCCAACATGCTGAGTTTCATCAACTTTAGATCCATTAGTTAATACTGTGATATATCCTTCATATCCATTGCTCATCAGCATAGGAAATGCCATTTCTTCAGGTATATTTGGTTCCACTTTGAATTCCAAATTTGATAAAATCCTCTTTTCCTCCCATGGTTAAGGAACTTCTATTTTACTCACTCTCAGCATTTCTGATAATTTGATTTCTACTCCATGTCTTCTAAATATTTCTAAAACTTCTTCCATACAATTAAATTGATCTCTGGCTTTGCATGCGCTGCCAGTTACTTGTCGTCAAGGTTTAATAATTTTCGACTTAACTGGGTGGTTATTTTCTTTAATCCAAATATTCTGCACATACTTGATTAGTCTCATTTTTCTTCTTGTTTCTAAGTCTAATAGACCACTTTCTGGTAACAGAAAGCTAACAGGTATAGTTCTCCTGGCTTCAAATGCTATCTTTATGGCTGAATTTTGGATTACATCCAATCTCACAATTGGGGAATGGCAAGCTGTTCCATATAGTGTTGAGTAGTAGTCCACTTTAGGCATAATATATTTTGTATAATATTGGATAAGGAATTCTGCTGAGAAACCTCCGGATATAAAAGCTAAACTCTTCATTATATTTATTCGTTTCAGGCATGCTGATTTAAGATACATCCCCTGGGGCTTACAGGTGAGCTTATTGTCCACCACTACGCCTAGTATTTTTGCTTCATTCACATATTCTGTCAGATTTCCATTCAGATATATCTTCGGGAGGGCTCCAATCCTTTTCCAAGTGAAAACAATTGCTTTTGTTTTACCTGATGAAAATTTCAAATCAGCTTCTTTAGCCCATTTTTCTAGTTTCTCTAAGACCTGGGCCATTAATGTCTTTATTTGGTAGGTGTCGCGGGCCATAACCCAGACATTATTATCATCCACAAAAACAGTTCCATCTTCATCCTTTTCACTAAAAGGAACGTCAGATGATCCTACATTATATATGTCAGGGCCCAGGACTGAATCTTGAGGGATCCCTCTTTTGGAGTACACTGTAGTCTCTGATAATGTTTCTCCAATTCTTACTTTGGCATATATATATACATATATATATATATATATATATATATATATATATATATATATATATATATATATATATATATATATATATATATATATATATATATATATATATATATATATATATATGAAACGTACGACATTTTCGGCACGTGACAAGCTAAATTTGATCAGATACTTTTCTTTGTAATATTGAGTGAAATACAGTTTAATCATAGCGGAAGACATTAGACTATATAAAGCATAGTTGAATAATAGTGCCAATATGGACAATCAGGCTGGCCCCTCAGGTTGGCACCTGTTAATGTTGGACATTACTCAATGGTTCATAACCCTATGCAAATACCTATGAATGGGGCTCCAGGACCTCAGTTAATGCAAATGCAGTGGAATGTGCCAAGCCCTATGTATTTGCCCAGTATTTCTGGACAACAAGTATACAGCAATGAATCTATACAAAGCACATCAAATTCATCTCAATATGTTTCTGCTGTAAATGCCATGAACAATGGACTTGCAGCGAGACAAGCAATGCCCCATATATACGGACAGCAAGTGTTCAATAACAGCCCTACTGTAGATTCAAATGAAGGATGTAACACATCACAGTATGTATGCAAGGTGAGCCACAGATATAGCAGTTTAGAAGTTGAAGAGTGCGAGTTGGAAGGGAATGTTCAATCCCTACCTGGGATATCACTTTTTTTTAAAGAGGCCAACCAATGACATCTTCAACTCTGGATGGCTCGTATATTTTTTTTATATATTCGAAGTACTATGAG
This sequence comes from Artemia sp. Qi Xiang Cuo, assembly GCF_049724085.1. NCBI lineage: Eukaryota > Metazoa > Arthropoda > Branchiopoda > Anostraca > Artemiidae > Artemia > Artemia sp. Qi Xiang Cuo. Next base: position 65,071,656 of record NC_142799.1, on the reverse strand, counting down.
ATGCAACTGGATCATCCTCAAGGAGTTCGGCACGTGACAAGCTAAATTTGATCAAAGACTTTTCTTTGTGATTTAGAGTGAAATACAGTTTAATCATAGCAGAAGAGATTGGACTATATAAAGCTTAGTTGAAAAATAGTGCCAATATGGACAATCAGGCTGGCCCCTCAGTTAGGGGCCCAGCAGCACCTATTAATGTTGAACATTACTCAATGGTTCATAACCCTATGCAAATGCCTATGAATGGGGCTCCAGGACCTCAGTTAATGCAAATGCAGCGGAATGTGCCAAACCCTATGCATTTACCCAGTATTTATGGACAACAAGTATAGAATAGAGAATAGAATAATGCTTTATTTTTAAAACTTTTCACAAGTGATATATCGCCGAATATAAGTTCGTGTAAAAAAAATGGAGTAAACAACAACCATAAAAAGCACTTGAATGAAATTAGGTTCAGGGATGTGAGAATGTGGGAAAGCCATCATAACCTGACTAAATTGTAAAAATAGCGAAGTATGACTTTTGAGTAATTATAAAGGTAACGAAGTATTTATTTTCTTTGTGTAAGGAAAACAAACAACATTACATTTGAATAAGAATACCTTTGATCCATCAAGGGCCATAAAATGCAAATGCCGGATCGCCGTTTCAAACTCGAGGGGTCAACGGCAAGAAATATTACGCGATTTGTATCACATGACAAAACAGGGTTTTTAATAGAGAAAGCGGAAACTAACTTTTTGAACAAAGAACTATTATTAGGATTACATCAAAACTGGTCTCTGGCCAATGAGAGAAAAGAATAACAAAATAAGACAGAACATAAAATAGGGATTCGGGGACGAAAAGAAGGGAGTCCTTTTTGGATCAAACAAGGAGTAAGTGTTTTTACTTTGTAATTAAGGTAGACTACCACTGTCTGTCTGAATTCCCCTTGGAGATAAAAGTTTGAAGATAAAATTAAAATAAGAAGAAAACCTCTAAAGATTTCTGTCACTTGGAGATAATTTTAATACGTATGTAAGAGAAAATAATAACAACGAGTGCTGAAATCTAACATTTGCCTTTAAGTCGTTGATTTTGGGTTTATAGTTCGGTATTATTTCCAATTAGAGAAGGCCTGAGCCATTTGTACAAAATAGAATTTTAAGGTTAAAATAATCTAAATTGAATATCTTCCGAGAAATTTAAGCTTCGAATAGCCGAGGGTTCAAAGAGGAAAGGAACCTTAACCAAGAAGTCAACGTTAGGAGAGCCATTTGTGCTTCCCTTTTGCAGCCTAGAGTTCCTTGGAACTTAGCTTGACTTTATAAAGATCCTATATCCTAAAATTGGAATTATCGGACAACAACATTACTTCCCCCCCCCTTTGTGCAATCTTCAGACGTTTATACGGAGAGGAACACCGTTCCCTTTATAATCATTCTTTCATTTCGTTAAAACCGTACTGCATGTTTATACAAAGGTGGCCTTAATGTTTATGCAGGTAGGTTAGGGAAAAAGGGAACAATATTGTCGATTTAAAAATTTCCAAACCTTTATGTCCGGATATTTTCAATTAAGAGTTTTCCCTGCGAAAGTTAAAGCTGACTAAAGGTCCAAGGAATACACAACCCCTTTCAAGAAATAATAAGAGGATCTCTTGGTTTGGGTTAATGAAAATTGAAATAAAATCAAGTACGGTTATTCTTAGCTTAGCTCAGCAATAGTCTGAACTAAAGGATTTTAAAAACCCAGAACTCAAGCCTTGACTAGCTATTCAAGTGTAACTCCTTTCAGTAGAAAAATTCGATAGCCTAGAATTAACTTAATCTTTTTCTTTTCGGTAAACATTGGTGGATTGAACAAGTACACCATTAGACATTAGACCTAGAAGAGGTTTAGAAATCTTCAACATAATCAGAATTAGAATATTTTTCTTTTTATATTCTTTTGTAATAAAATCAGTTGTCACTGAATTCTGAGTACCGATTTCTTACCCAAGCCTCAGTTTGTAACACGCTACCAAATTTATTAGCCCTGACAGTAGGGGCAACCTTACAGGGACAACAAAACATTAAGAAATATAAACAGACAAAATATAGACAAATAGAAATTAAACAATTAAGAGAAATATTAAAGTGACTAGAATAATGTCATATCAAACAGGTCTTACATTAAAGGTAAAAATTTAGTCATAAAACGGCATACAATACAATAAGTCATTAAAAAAACAACAACAAAAAACAAGAATGTCAAAAGAGTTAAAAAAAGGATTCATTAAGAGGTATTGGAAGTGTGAAGGATTTTAGTGAAGGTTGGTGTAAAGCTATATAAAAATATTTTTTCTTTATTTTTTAAATGGTCTATAAAGGAGATGGGATTTTTTTCCTCTCTTGGGAGAGGCTTCCATTCAGGATTATGGGAAGGTGGAAAAAGGTCTTCAGTTCGGATGATGGTTCTCGCATCATCACTAAAACGGAGGCACAGATCATGTCGTCTATTTTCCAGGGTTTTGATTTTAAACTTTTGTAAGAAGTAGGAGTAAGGCAACTTCCCTTCCCGTACGATTAATTTCAAAGCACTTTTCTGAACGGATTCCAACCTTTTGATTTGATTTTTTCTTAATGAGAAGTGCCATAGAGGGCAAGCATATTCGAGAGTTGGGCGAATAAAAGATATGTAAAATTTCAAAATATGAGAAGCCGGGCATTGATATTTTGCCAATTGCTTAAGGAAAGCTAAGGAAATATTGGCTTGCTTAGTTGTGTTTGAAATATGGGCTTCTCATATAAGATCGGAAGTTATAGTTACTCCTAGAAGTTTTATTTTTTGTGTCATAAGTTCACTTGGAATAATAGACGTAAATGAGGGGGTTGTGGTTAGAAAATTGATTGTTAGGATTGGAGATTTCGATGGGTTTACATGCATTTTATTTTTGAGGGCATCTGTTGCAACATCTTCAAGGATTTCTAGTTCACTACTTTTTAAATTTTTCCTGGCGACCTTTAGTAGAGTCACATCATCCACAAATTTCCATCGTAAGGGGATATCTTATGCCAAATTGTTTACCATAACACTGAATAAGATGGGTCCAGTTATACTACCTTGAGGTATTCCGTTATCGACTGGTAGAGGTTCTGAATAAGTATTCATGTATTTGACCACTTGAGATCGTTGGCTTAAAAATGATGAGATAATTTTTACCAGATAGGGGTCGATTTGGAACTCGTGGGAAAGCTTATCAACTAAAACATTATGGTCAACATAATCTAAATCCTTTTCCAGGTCAACTGAGATGAGATTAGCCCAGGTTTTAGGTGTCACTAGGTTTTCCAGTATTGTGTCATACATATGTACTAGATAGTGGGACGTTGACACTTGTCGGACGTTTCCAAATTGGCGAATTTCAATACGTTCAGCAATTGAGACCTTGACCCAGTCAGATAAAAATGATCCATGCAGCCTTGAAAAAAGTGGTGTTAATGTTATTGGTCTAACTTTGTCAAAATCAACCACGGCACCTTTTTTTGGAACTGGAGTTACATAACCTTGTTTCCAAAGAACCGGGAATTCGCCTGTTTTTGTGATCTTGTTGAAAATATCTACCAGTGGCTCTGAGATTTTTTCGGAGAAAGCTTTGACGAGTGTGATCGGAATATCTACGGGGCAGATACTGGTTCCTTTAATTTTTGGATTTCATTTTTGATCTCAGATTTTGTGATTATTGCTAAATTATCTTCAGAGGTCTGGGAGTAAATTCTTTTGGGAGGAAGTATAAAGCAATGGATCTATGCCAAGCACATCTATATCATCTCAATATGTTTGTGCTGTAAATGGCATGAACAATAGACTTGCAGTGAGATAAGCAATGCCCCATATATACGGACAGCAAGTGTTCAATAACAGCCCCACTGTAGATTCAAATGGAGGATGTAACACAAGGCCGTATCCAGGGGGGAGGGGGGTTATCCGGTTTGAACCCCCCCCCCGAAATTTTTGACCGAGTCGAAAATAAGTCGAAAATTAATAAAACCTAGGTAAAAATCAGTAAAATTAGTCGAAAACTGAGTCAAAAATTAGTAAACCCCCCCCCCCGCAAAAAAATCCTGGATCCGCCCTTGATGTAGCACATCACAGTATGCAGCCAAGGTCAGCAACAGATATAGCAGCTTAGAAGTTGAAGAGTGCGAGTTGGAAGGGAATGTTCAATCCCTACCTGAAATAAATTTTGAAACTGATGAAATGGCCATGATAAACCCAAGAGAAGCCGATGGATTATATTGTGAAGAAAATGAAAGAAGAAAAAATTTGAAAAGAAGGGTGGCATCTCCAGTTAGTAGTGACAGCATCCAAATGGAAAGAGAAGCTCCAACACGGCAGTTTTTCCATAGAAAAAGTGATATTCAGACAACCAGTGGTCAAGTAACAAAAAGCCGAAATCGACCAAGTGTCAATCTTCCTCAATTAGAGATTCCAGAAACTGAAATGATTTGTGGTAGTGTCATTATCAAGATTGTTGAGCAAGGTGCCAAATTCACCAACGAATATGAAATCACAATGTTTTTCATGGAGAAGATAAAAAATAGGTTTGATTTTGAGATTAATAGAGATGGTAACATCATCTTCCTGCATCTTAAGGAAGAAAGTGCACTTAAGACTGCTTTGGAGATGAAGAAAGTACTGAACATTGAAGTTACAGTTATAAGGAAAGAAAAATTAGCAAGAGGAGTGATGAAAGGTATCCCATTGTACTTATCAAGAGATCAGATACAATCAAGTATCCAGTCTGGTGTTGCAGTGAAAGATGTTATTAGACTACAAAGATATAACAGAGACCTCAAAAAGCTAGAGGACAGCCTATCAGTCATGGTAGTTTTTGAAGCCAACATTATCCCAAGTAGCATTTGGTGTTGTGGAAGAAAGAGAGACATTTTGCCCTACCATAGGAAGGTAATGCAGTGCTTTAAGTGTCAAAAGTATGGAAACTTACAAAAACACTGTAAACCAAAAGAGGTTTGCCTAAGATGTGGTAAGAACCACCAACGCAGAGATTGCCCACTTAAAATGGAAAGCACAGATGAAAGGACCGATAAATACAAGTGTGCAAATTGTAAAGAAAATCACTCATCAATGTCTTCAATTTGCCAAATAAGAAGAGAAAATCCATAAGTGTTAGAGGTTGCTGAAAAATATGGTATGGATTTCAAGAGAGCAAGGATCAAACAGTTCGTGGTAACGAACTGTAAGTAAGGAGCGACCCGGCTCAATGGTAACCGAAACTCTAAAAAACAAAATTTTGATACCAATAGATACATCAAAAGAATCAGATTTTAATTGTGATTTCAAATATATAAGTTTCATCAAGTTTAATCTTACCCATCACAATTTACGCGCCTGAGAAAATTTCGCTGATTTTTGAAAAAAGGGGGAAAGACCCCCTAAAAATTATAGAACCTTAATGAAAATTACACCATCATATTCAGCGTATCAGAGAACCCTACTGTCGAGGCTTCAGGTTCCTATCTACAAAAATGTGGAATTTTCTATTTTTTGCAAGAAGAAAGATCACGGATGCGTGTTTATTTGTTTCTTTTTGTTTTGTTTTTTTTGTTTTTTTTTTCTTTTCCCCAGGGGTAATTGTATTGACCCAGTGGTTCTAGAATATAGTAGGAGGGCTCATTGGAACGGAAATTAAAAGTTCTAGTGCCCTTTTCAAGTGACCAAAAAAATGGAGGGCAACTAGGCCCAGGCTCATTGTTTTCTCAAAGTCACCCAATTAAAATTTTGATATAGCAATTTTGTTCAGCATAGTCGAAAATCTAATATATATGTCTTTAGGATGACTTAATCCCCCACAGTTCCCAGGGGAAGGGCTGCAAGTTATGAACTTCGCCCATTCCTTACATATTGTATTGGTTATTGGGAAATATAGAGACATTTTCAGGAAGGATTTTTTTCTGGTGGGGGGAGGGGCTGGAGGAGGGGGTTACGCGGGAGAATCGGGTAGGAGAGGATGTTTGTTGGGGGTAAGGGGCAGTTCTATGAAGGGGCGCCGGATTTCCAAGCACTATTTAAAAACGATAAGAAATTAAATAAAAAAAAGTTTTTTCAAATGAAAGTAAGAATCAACATTAGAACTTAAAACGAACAGAAATTATTACGTATATGAGGGGGCTCTCCCCCAAGTCAATACCTCACTCTTTACGCTACAATTTTTTTTTCTAGTGCTTTCAAAAGAGCTATCTATTCTAATTAAACGGCCTTTGTGTTTCAGGGGTTTGTGAATTAAATTTTTTTTTAAATTTTAACGTAAAGAGCTTTTTATTGACTAAGGGGAGAACCCCCTCATATACGTAATAACATATACGTAATAAAAAAAACAATAAAAAAAACAAGCGATACGGCTCAATAGTAATCGAAACTTTTAAAAACGGAATTTTGATGTCAATAAATGTATCAAAAGAATGGGCTTATAGTGCTGATTCTAAATATATAAATTTTATTAAGTTTAGTATTACTCATCAAAGGCTACGAGCCTGAAAAAATTTACCAGATTTTTTAAAGAGGGGGGAAACATCCCCTACAAGGGAAAGAATTTTAATAAAACTCACACCGTCAGATTCAGCGTATCAGAAAACCCTATTACATAGGTTTCAAGCTCATATCTGCAAAAATCTGCAACTTTGTATTTTTTACCCGAAGAAAAATATACGAATATAGAAGTTCGTTACGTAAGTTAATTTGTAAATTACGTCAGAACCAAATTTAGAGACAGCCATTTAGCAAAAGAAAAGTAAAATTTTTATGCAAATTTTGTTTACTTATTCAATGACGGTGAGCCAAAATAAAAAGCTGCATTAACTAAAAAACGATCAGAAATTAAATAAAAAAAACAAGTTTTTTAAATTGAAAGTAAGGAGCAACATTAAAACTTAAACTAACAGAAATTATTCTGTATATGAAAGGGGCTGTCTCCTCCTCAACACCTCGCTCTTTATGCTAAAGTGTGACTCTTTCTCACAACGTTATTTTTTAAAACAATAAAAAACTTTAGCGTAAAGAGCGAGGCGTTGAGGAGGGGACAGCCCCTTTCATATACGGAATAATTTCTGTTCGTTTTAAGTTTTAATGTCGCTCCTTACTTTCAGTTTAAAAAGCTTGTTTTTTTTTATTTAATTACATATAGAAACTATGCTCAAGCAGTGCAATCAAACTTGAACCCAGAAAAAAGAATAATAAGTAAAACTGCAGCAGAATTGCAACAATGGACAGCAAATAAATTAGTGATTGGGATGTTGACAACCCCTGCCATGATAAGATAAGATAAGATAACGTGTATTTCAAGCCAAAATGTGGCAATGTACACAAATAACATACAAGATTAACAAATTACAGCACTCGTCACAATAATAAAGAAAAAATAAAAATAAAATAAAATAAAAACTACTCTCTTCTTTTTGCAAAATACTCATCAAGATATCTTCCCACTAGACAAATAAATTATGACGACGTACTTTTCAAGGCATCAGGAAGCAGCACACCATCATTCCAAAATAAATTTTCCCTTACCCCCAAAAGATCTCGACAACGACTCAGACAATGCTCCAAATTCTCCTCCTCTTCTTGACAAAGAGGGCAAGCAAACCTGCCGTCCGGGACGCTTTTCCTCCTCTCAAAAACTTTCAATCTCGAACGAATCGGAAGGTAATTAGATTACAGCTGCATCAAATATGCGACAAATTTAGATGTTACATTTAACTTAAGGTAAAATTCCTGACCATAAATAACATTAACCACATTATAAAGACTTAAAATTTCCGAATTCCCAATATCCTAACCCCTTTTCTATATCGTCTGTCCTCCAAAACCCGCTTGATTTCCTTGCCCACCTGTACATGTTGACTAGTTGGTCCAAGGCCGTCATTCCATGCAAAAGAAAAACCTATCTTATCCAATACCTCTTTAACTTTAAAGGCCAAGATCTTTTCCCTATGTAGCTGAAGTAACTCATCATATCCAGCCTTCAGTAACCTATCACTGGGTAACTGTACAACCCTTAGCCAAAAGTTTATCATTTGGACTGTCCTATAACTTTTAAGAGTCCAAGGTCTCCATTAAGAAACTGGGTATGGGTCATTCTATGCAACCCGTACAATCTCTTCAAATAACCTAGCTGAACGCTTTCTAACTGGGCACCGTTCTCATGTCCCCAGATTTCTGCCCCTGTAATGGAGAATCGGCATAATCTTAGATAAAAAAAACCCTCTTATGCAAAGACAAATCCTTTATTCCACTAATTTTATTCCTGAAAAGTGAAAATGTTTCCCTATTTAACACTTCTTTGATATGAGAACTCCATCCACCATTAATTTGGAAGATATAACCAAGATACTTTATTTTTTCAACTACTTCTAATTGTTGTCCTCCAAATACAAATATATTATCTATTTTTTCATTCCTTTTACTGAAAACATCCACTTTGGTTTTCATAATGTTCAGCTGTAACTTTTTGATTTGTAAGTATTCCTCAATTAAACCCAGTAACATCTGAAGCTCCCTTGCCGACTTCGCCACCAATGCAGTGTCATCCGCAAATAATGACACAGAAAAATTAATTTTTTCAAGACACAGCTTTGGAGCTGTGTCAAGACACTGCTTCACTCCTTTCTTAAGGTCAAATAGCCTGGAAAATCCCGAACCTGCAACCCTGACCATAGACTTAGTCCCATGTTAAATATTCAAGACTTACCACTGAGTGAAAAGATAGACAAGTTGTGCGGTTTAATAGAAGAGCTGAAATTGGGAAAACTTAATCACAGTGACATATCAATGGTGTGCCAAGTTAATAGTGGTTTTGAAAATAGATCAAACCCCTAATACAACTGAAAATGTTATCTTGGAATGCATGTTCAATTATGAGAGAAAAAAGAGATTTGTTGCTACAATACTGTTACCATAAAGACATTGATGTTTTTTGCATTCAAGAAACATGGCTTAAACCTAATAATGTGAGTCCGTTCAAAGTGAATAAGATGAGTCCGTTCATGAGCTCAGTGATTGGACGAAAAGATCCCAATTCGCAAAAGGAGAGAGAGATGGAGATGAAATATTTTTTTCGTGTCGCCCCTGGGAGGAACTTCTTCATCAAGAGTGCATGATATAGGATAATGATGACTATACAACTCACTTCTAGCACAATTCTGCATTTGCACCAAGATCTGCTGTGTGCATTCATACCACCAACTATTATCAAATCTTCTCCAACTGGAATTTTACTTATAGCTTCTTCTATTCTTTGTCCCAACAGTCCATTATTTCCTACCGGATTATAAACACATGTAAAATTTGCTTTCCTGTTGTTTTCCAAAAAATATGGGCTCCAATGATTTCCACTTCTTTATCTGCAGGTTGAAGATGCGTCAACTCCAATTTCTTGGGATGAATATGGTTTTTAATTCCAATCATTACACCTCCTTTTTTTCCATTTATTCTGTCATTCCTCAAAATGCTAAAACCTTTGAACAGATTCACATCATAGGCAGCGCGTTAGCGCTGCCTAAGTAAAGAACGATGTGGCCACAATGTGCCACAATGATGGGCGTGGGGGGCAACTAGCCCCCCCGCCCATCAATCCCCAAAAACATCCAATAAAAATTTTGAGATAGCCATTTTGTTCAGCGTAGTTGATTTCCGGATAAAAATATCTTTTTGAGGAGGATTCTCCCCCAGAAACCCTCGGGGCAAGGGTTTTAAGTTATGCCCTGAGGGCATATAAGGTTTTTATAGAAGGCGTTGTCGTAAAAACTTCAAAAGAGGCTCATTTGATTGGAAATTAAAAGAGCTAGTACCCTTTTTAATAGTCGAAAGTGATTGGAGGGCAACTAGCCCCCGCCCGCGCCCATTATTTCCCCAAACACATCCGATCAAAATTTTGAGATAGCCATTTTGTTCAGCGTAGTTGATTTCCAGATAGAAAATATATTTTTGAGTTGGACACTCCCCCACAACCCTCAGGGCAAGGGTTTTAAGTTATGCCCTGGGGGCATATAAGGTTTTTATAGAAAGCGTTGTCGTAGAAACTTCAAAAAATGCTCATTCGATTAGAAGTCCAAAGAGCTAGTGCCCTTTTTAATGGTCGAAAGTGATTGAAGGGCAACTAGCCCCCCCTTCCCACGCCCAACATTCCCCCAAACACATCCAATAAAAATTTTGAGATAGCCTTTTTTTTCAGAGTAGTTGAGTTTTAGATAGAAAATATGTTTTCGAGGAGGACGCTCCCCCACAACCCTCAGGGCAATGGTTTTAAGTTATGCCTTGGGGGCATCTAAGGTTTTTATTGAAATCATTGTTGAAGGAACTTGAAAAAGGGCTCATTCGATTTGAAATTCAAAGGGCTAGTACCAATTTTAATAGTCGAAAGTGTTTGGTGATATTTTTTGTTGTTTAGACCAGGGCACTTCGTATCGAAGGAGTTGTCGTGGGAACTCCAAAAGGGGCTCATTCGATTGAAAATAGAAAGGTCTGATGCCCTTTTTGATAGTCGAAAGTGATTGGAGGGCAACTAATGGCAACTCCCATTTGCCCATTATGTTTAAAAACTAAACATTGCCTTAAGATTAAATCAAAATTCACTGTGATATTGCTAATTCCAAATAAGGCATCTCAGCCGTATCCCAAGAACGACTGAGGGTATTATGTTCAAACTTTCGGGGCTACTTCTGCTCTTACAATTTAACCAAATCAAAATAGCGTAAGTGTATCCATACTATCAAAGAAAGTAAACAGATTTTTTTGCGAATGGTATCATGTTTTTCATTTCAGGTCAACTAGAGGAGGTATGAAACTAAATTAAACAGTACTATTTGTGTCCAGATTTTTAAAAGGGTGTATGTTGTTAAAAATTACTGAAAAATTTTCTCCAGCATATATATAGAAGGCCAAACTATAAAATCTTAAAAAAAGAAAAGATTTAAAGTGTTATTTTCTTTTTCCCTGAAAAGACTATGTCAATATAAAACGAACAGAAATTAATTTAAAAAAAAAATTTCCACAAAATAAGTTTTTCAAAGAAAAGTAGACTAAAGAACTCCATTAAACAAAATGAGCAAAAATAAAATCAAATAAACTACCAAGCATGAAAATACCACAAATCAACATCGATAAGTAAATGAAACCCAAAACTAACAGAAATTACAATAAATAACCGAGTCAAACTCAAAACGAGCAGAAATTAACATAAGTTGGGCGCAAAACCCCTATGTCTTCCCAAGGCCAGAAAAAATATGCACTTTACTGAAAAAATATAAATGTTTTTACTTTTTTAACTTTAATAAATCAAATAATATTAACATTTTGATTGCTAAATATCAGTATATGTATATTAAACTGACAATGCAGATTCATTTGTATTTTTTCAGTAAAGTGGAAATTATGTTCTGGCCTTGGGAAGGCATAGGGGTTTTGAGCCCAAAATGGCTATCTCAAAATTTTTATTGGATGTGTTTAGTTGAATGATGGGCGTGGGAGGGGGGCTAGTTTCCCTCCAATCACTTTCAACTATTAAAAAGAGCACTAGGCCTTTGAATTTCCAATCGAATGAGCCTTTTTTGAAGTTTCTAAGACACTGCCTTCTATAAAAAACCTTATATGTCCCCAGGGCATAACCTAAAACCCTTGCCGTGAAGGTTTTGGGGGAGTTTCCTCCTCAAAAATATATTTTCTATCTGGAAATCAACTACGCTGAACAAAATGGCTATATCAAAATTTTTATTGGATGTGTCTGGGGGAATAATGGGTGGAGGGGGGGGCTAGTTGCCCGCTAATCACTTTCGACTATTAAAAAAGCACTAGCTCTTTGAATTTCCAATCAAATGAGCCCCTTTTGAAGTTTTTACGACAACACCTTCTATAAAAACCTTATATGCCCTCAGGGCATAGATTAAAACCCTTACCCCGAGGGTTTTGGGGGAGTGTCCTCCTAAAAAAGATATTTTCTATCTGGAAATCAACTACGATAAACAAAATGGCTATTTCAAAATTTTGATTGGAGAATCAAAAATTTGATTCCCCCAAACAAAATTTTGTTTGGGGGAATGATGGGAGGGGGGGGGCTAGTTGCCCTCCAATCACTTTCGAGTATTAAAAAGGGCACTAGCCACCCCAATTTCCAATCGAATGAGCCCTTTTAGAAGTTTTTTTACGACAACTCCTTCGATACGAAGTGCCTGTCGAAGAAAGAAGAATGCCCTCAGGGCATAACTCAAAACCCTTGCCCCGAGGGTTGTAGGGGGGGGTGCTAGTTGCCCTCCAATCACTTTCGAGTATTAAAAAGGGCACTAGCCACCCCAATTTCCAATCGAATGAGCCCTTTTAGAAGTTTTTTTACGACAACTCCTTCGATACGAAGTGCCTGTCGAAGAAAGAAGAATGCCCTCAGGGCATAACTCAAAACCCTTGCCCCGAGGGTTGTCGGGGAGTTTCCTCCTCAAAAAGATATTTTCTATCTGGAAATCAACTACGCTGAACAAAATGGCTATCTCAAAATTTTTGTTGGATTTGCTTGGGGGAATGATGGACGTGAGGGGGGGGGGGGCTATTTGCCCTCCAATCACTTTCAGCTATTAAAAAAGGCACTAGCCATCCCAATTTCCAATCGAATGAGCCCTTTTCGAAGTTTCTACGACAACTCCTTCGATACGAAGTGCCTGTCGAAGAAAGAAGAAGAAGAAGAAAAAAAAAACACATTGTGGCCACATCGTTCTTTACTTAGGCAGCGCTAACGCGCTGCTTATGATGTGAGTCCGTTTAAAGGTTTTAGCATTTTGAGGAATGACAGAATAAATGGAAAAAAAGGAGGTGTAATGATTGGAATTAAAAACCATATTCATCCCAAGAAATTGGAGTTGACGCATCTTCAACCTGCAGATAAAGAAGTGGAAATCATTGGAGCCCATATTTTTTTGGAAAACAACAGGAAAGCAAATATTACATATGCTTATAATCCAGATGGAAATAATAGACTGCTGGGAACAAGAATAGAAGAATCTATAAGTAAAATTCCAGTTGGAGAAGATTTGATATTAGTTGGTGATATGAATACACACAGCAGATCTTGGTGCAAATGCAGAATTGTGCTGGAAGTGAGTTGTCTAATTATCATTATCCTATATTATGCACTCTTGATGAAGAAGTTCCTCCCAGAGGCGACACGAAAAAAATATTTCATCTCCATCTCTCTCTCCTTTTGGTAATTGGGATCTTTTCGTCCAATCCTTGAGCTCATGAACGGACTCACATTATTCACTTTGAACGAACTCACATTATTACATTTAAGCCATGTTTCTTGAATGCAGAAAACATCAATGTATTTTTGGTAACAGTATTGTAGCAACAAATCTCTTTTTTCTCTCATAATTGAACATGCATTCCAAGATAACATTTTCAGCTGCATTAGGGGTTTGATCTATTTTCAAAACAACTATTAATTTGGCACACCATTGATATGTCACTGTGATTAAGTTTTCCCAATTTCAGCTCTTCTATTAAATCGCACAACTTGTCTATCTTTTCACTCAGTTGTAAGTCTTGAATATTTAACATTCCAGGGGTTGTCAACATTCCAATCACTAATTTATTTGCTGTCCATTGTTGCAATTCTGCTGCAGTTTTACTTATTATTCTTTTTTCTGGGTTCAAGTTTGATTGCACTGCTTGAGCATAGTTTCTATATGTAATCCTTGCTCTCTTGAAATCCATACCATATTTTTCAGCAACCTCTTGATTTTCTCTTCTTATTTGTCAAATTGAAGACGTTGATGAGTGATTTTCTTTACAATTTGCACACCTGTATTTATCGGTCCTTTCATCTGTGCTTTCCATTTTAAGTGGGCAATCTCTGCTTTGGTGGTTCTTAGCACATCTTAGGCAAACCTCTTTTGATTTACAGTATTTTTTTAAGAGTCCATACACTTGACACTTATAGCACTGTATTACCTTCCTATGGTAGGGCAAAAAATCTCTGTTTCTTCCACAACACCAAATGCTACCTGGGATAATATTGGCTTCAAAAACTACCATGACTGATATGCTGTCCTCTAGATTTTTGAGGTCTCTGTTATATCTTTGTAGTCTAAGAACATCTTTCACTGCAACGCCAGACTGGATACTAGATTACATCTGATCTCTTGATAAGTACAATGGGATACCTTTCATCACTCCTCTTGCTAATTTTCCTTTTCTTATAACTTTAACTTCAATGTTCAGCACCTTCTTCATCTCCAAAGCAGTCTTAAGTGGATTTTCTTCCTTAAAATGCAGGAAGATGATGTTACCATCTCTATTAATATCAAAGTCAAACCTACTTTTTATCTTCGTCTTGAAAAACATTGTGATTTCATATTCGTTGGTGAATTTGGCACCTTGCTCAACAGCCTTGATAATGACTCTACCACAAATCATTTCAGTTTCTGGAATCTCTAATTGAGGAAGATTAACACTTGGTTGATTTCTGCTTTTTGTTACTTGGCCACTGGTTGTCTGAATATCACTTTTTCTATGGAAAAACTGCCGTTTTGGAGCTTCTCTTTCCATTTGAATGCTGTCACTACTAACTGGAGACGCCACCCTTCTTTTCAAATTTTCTCTTCTTTCCTTTTCTTCACAATATAATCTCTCGGCTTCTCTTGGGTTTATCATGGTCATTTCATCAGTTTCAAAATTTATTTCATGTAGGTATTGAACATTCCCTTCCAACTCGCACTCTTCAACTTCTAAACTGCTATATCTGTGGCTCACCTTGCATGCATACTGTGATGTGTTACATCCTTCATTTGAATCTACAGTAGGGCTGTTATTGAACAATGCTGTCCGTATATATGGGGAATTACTTGTCTCACTGTAAGTCCATTGTTCATGCCATTTACAGCACAAACATATTGAGATGAATTTGATGTGCTTGGTATAGATTCATTGCTGTATACTTGTTGTCCAGAAATACTGGGCAAATACATAGGGCTTGGCAAATACATAGGGCTTGGCAAATTCCACTGCATTTGCATTAACTGAGGTCCTGGAGCCCCATTCATAGGCATTTGCATAGGGTTATGAACCCTTGAGTAATGTCCAACATTAATAGGTGCCAACCTGAGGGGCTAGCCTGATTGTTCATATTGACACTATTATTCAACTATGCTTTATATAGTCCAATCTCTTCCGCTATAATTAAACTAAATTTCACTCAATATCACAAAGGAAAGTCTTTGGAAAACTGTTTTCCAAGATTTTTTTTGGAAAATACAGGAAAGCAAATATTACATGTGCTTATAATCCGGATGGAAATAATAGACTGCTGGGAACAAGAATAGAAGAATCTATAAGTAAAATTCCAGTTGGAGAAAATTTGATATTAGTTGGTGATATGAATGCACACAGCAGATCTTGGTGTAAATGCAGAATTGTGCTGGAAGTGAGTTGTCTAATTATCATTATCCTATATTATGCACTCTTGATGAAGAAGTTCCTCCCAGAGGCGACACGAAAAAAATATTTCATCTCCATCTCTCTCTCCTTTTGGTAATTGGGATCTTTTCGTCTAATCACTGAGCTCATGAACGGACTCACATTATTCACTTTGAACGGACTCACATTATTACATTTAAGCCATGTTTCTTGAATGCAGAAAACGTCAATGTATTTTTGGTAACAGTATTGTAGCAACAAATCTCTTTTTTCTCTCATAATTGAACATGCATTCCAAGATAACATTTTCAGCTGCATTAGGGGTTTGATCTATTTTCAAAACCACTATTAATTTGGCACACCATTGATATGTCACTGTGATTAAGTTTTCCCAATTTCAGCTCTTCTATTAAATCGCACAACTTGTCTATCTTTTCACTCAGTTGTAAGTCTTGAATATTTAACATTCCAGGGGTTGTCAACATTCCAATCACTAATTTATTTGCTGTCCATTGTTGCAATTCTGCTGCAGTTTTACTTATTATTCTTTTTTCTGGGTTCAAGTTTGATTGCACTGCTTGAGCCTAGTTTCTATATGTAATCCTTGCTCTCTTGAAATCCATACCATATTTTTCAGCAACCTCTAACATTTGTTGATTTTCTCTTCTTATTTGGCAAATGGAAGACTTTGATGAGTGATTTTCTTTACAATTTGGACACCTGTATTTATCGGTCCTTTCATGTGTGCTTTCCATTTTAAGTGGGCAATCTCTGCTTTGGTGGTTCTTTGCACATCTTAGGCAAACCTCTTTTGATTTACAGTCTTTTTTTAAGAGTCCATACATTTGACACTTATAGCACTGTATTACCTTCCTATGGTAGGGCAAAAGATCTCTGTTTCTTCCACAACACCAAATGCTACCTGGGATAATATTGGCTTCAAAAACTACCATGACTGATATGCTGTCCTCTAGCTTTTTGAGGTCTCTGTTATATCTTTGTAGTCTAAGAACATCTTTCACTGCAACGCCAGACTGGATACTAGATTACATCTGATCTCTTGATAAGTACAATGAGATACCTTTCATCACTCCTCTCGCTAATTTTTCTTTCCTTATAACTGTAACTTCAATGTTCAGTACCTTCTTCATCTCCAAAGCAGTCTTAAGTGCACTCTCTTCCTTAAGATGCAGGAGAATGATGTTACCATCTCTATTAATATCAAAGTCAAACCTACTTTTTATCTTCGTCTTGAAAAACATTGTGATTTCATATTCGTTGGTGAATTTGGCACCTTGCTCAACAGTCTTGATAATGACACTACCACAAATCATTTCAGTTTCTGGAATCTCTAATTGAGGAAGATTGACACTTGGTTGATTTCGGCTTTTTGTTACTTGGCCACTGGTTGTCTGAATATCACTTTTTCTATGGAAAAACTGCCGTTTTGGAGCTTCTCTTTCCATTTGGATGATGTCACTACTAACTGGAGATGCCACCCTTCTTTTCAAATTTTTTCTTCTTTCCTTTTCTTCACAATATAATCTCTCGGCTTCTCTTGGGTTTATCATTGTCATTTCATTAGTTTCAAAATTTATTTCATGTAGGCATTGAACATTCCCTTCCAACTCGCACTCTTCAACTTCTAAACCGCTATATCTGTGGCTCACCTTGCATGCATACTGTGATGTGTTACATCCTTCATTTGAATCTACAGTGGGGCTGTTATTGAACAATGCTGTCTGTATATATATATTTATTTATGCCCGCTTACAATGGAGAAATGGAGAAAAAAAAAGCGGAGTACAAAATGAAACAAAAAAAGAAGAAAAACATGTTCAACACTAAAAATTAAATACAGGTATTTCATTCACTGAAACAGTTGAGTCAGCGGTGAGTCGTAGAGTTTACTGAGGGATCGTCTTGAGGCTCTCCGTTCTAGATCAATCACCTTGGTTGATGGATCAAGGATTCCATATATGGATGAGATCTCCGTGTTAGAAAATCTCAGTGGAAGGCTCAGCAAAAATTTTGCAAATCTGTAGTACGTGGTTCGTATTTTTCGACGCTCGGTGAGGTACAACATTTCCCACAAGGGTGATATATACCAGATGGCAGGAGAGACGACGGCGTTGAATAGTTTTGACTTAATAAATCGATTAAATGACCACTTGCATTTGACAGCTTTTTCATATGCTGAGCGGATAGATTTACAGACTGATTCAGCCAACAAGCCTCTAGTTGACCTAGGCGTCTGGCCATACGTGATACCAAGGTAATTTAGGGACTGGGACTGCTGGATTCCGATACCGTCAAGGACAATATAGGAATTGGTCGAGTTGGTGCCGCTAAAGACGATAAATTCGGTTTTCTCTATGTTGACTCGTAGTCCTATTCTTCTGTATAAGGTCACTAAAAGACGAAGATTCTCTTGTAGACCCCTCAGCGTGCTGCTTAGGAGCAACAAGTCATCTGCATAAGAAATGAAACTTAGATCCAAGCCCTCCAAAGAGAAGGTCCCACGAACGAATCTAGTTACAGAGTAAATAGCAGAATTAAAGATGATAGGGTTTAGAATATATCCTTGCCTAACTCCTTTGAAGAGCTGAATGGGTTCAGAAGGCTTTTGCTTCCGGTGACCAGTGATTATTTTCCCTCGCCAGCCTCCACGAAGATGCGAGAGGTAGTACCAACAATGGATACCACGAATACCGTATGGGGCGACTCCCGAATCCAAGAGGCGCCCCAGTGCTAGCGAGTGGACGACAGAATCGAGCGCAGCGGAAATGTCAACACTGCAGGCAAAGAGTGGCTCTTTAACTAAAGATGTAGACCTCATTATTCTTCTTAGTAGCCGATGGGCGTGTCCACAGCCCAACCCATTTCTGAATCCAAGTTGCTTGTCTCCCATTAGAGCGTGCGACGTAATATGGGGCAACAGTACCTTCTCAAATACTTTGCTGATAACCGATGAAACTGAGATTGGTCTGTAGCTTTTACAAAGCAAGGGATCTCGATTCTTTTTCAGAATATTGGATGTGCGGCAACCATGAAAGTTGGCAGGTGTGAGTCCCTGCTCGATGCTCATTTGGAATAGTAAGGCTAAGTACTCATGTAGACGTTCTGTGCCGTGCTGTAAGTGCCTCGGAGTGATCCCATCGAGCCCTGGAGACTTGTTCTTTTTCAATTTTCTCACAATTATCTCAATATGCCATTTAGAAACAATGACATCAGTGCGGCGGAGTTTTGCGCTGACTAATTGCCTATCTAACTTAGATTTATATACGGAGTCCAGCTCGTTGGGTGGTGGCGCAAGCACGTCCTTGTAATGGTTTACCCAACTTTCATCGGGAATGGGACTTTGCACATCAGCGTCGGCCCTGTTAGATTAGAATCCCTTCCATAAGATGTTTGGGTCACTCCTGCAATCACAAGACAACTTCTCCACTTGCTGGACTTGTATATTCTCGACAGTACGCTTGAATTCTTTTTTGGCATGTCGAAAGCACTGAAAAACTACTCCAGAGCGGGGTTTGTCGCAGTCCTTCCACAATTCGTACCAGAACTTGGATCTCTTCTTGGCAAACTTGATATTTGGGTTATCTCATCCCTTTTTACGAGTGTTGGGGTACACTTTTGCCACTGGAACAGCGGCAGATTTCGCAAGCTTCATCGAATGAACAATTTCGGAGCAAAAGATGTTCAGGGCTAGTCTGTCTTCATTTTGGCCATGAGTAAGCAGGTGGAACGGTACTTTGATTTTAGCAAGAGTTGAGTCAAGAATATCTTTGTACAAGGACTGATCTATCCTTTGCCATTCACTCTTGATAAACCATGATCGCCTGGGGCACCGCTTGTAGGTGGAGAATGGTACCATTAAGCTAATCCCAAGGTGATCGCTACAGTTGTGTTCCGAGTCAACAATGGCTTTAATCCCGGTCGGAAGTAGGAAATTTACGAAAAAGTGATCGATATCTGATGTATCCAGGGATGCACTGTGAACAAACGTGAAGAACTGGGATTTTGGAACCGGGGCCATAGCTTCTGGCAGACACCCCCTTAATCTGGTGAAAAAACGATCATCATCCAGAAGCTGACAGTTGAAGTCCCCACAGATAATAATTTTTTCTGACTTGTATTGTTCGGCCAACCTCCCGAGTCTCGCACAAGCCTTCGTGTAACGCCTTTCTGAGAGGACATCACGATAATTTGTGGGGAGGTACACTGATATGACTATAAAGCCATTTGGACCAGGAACTCTGATCGCAGAAAAATACTCGCATGAATCAATTAGCGTGCATTGCAAATTGGAGTCTGCAATGATCAAGATTCCACCACTCGGCCTTCTAACTGAGCTGCTGCGGATAGCAGGCTGTAAAAAATAGTCCTTTCCTGGAAATCCGTCAAGGATTGCTGAATGATCGGCTGTTACCAAATGTTCCTGAATGCATATTATGCTATGATTGGTTACTAGATCACTTTAAAAGAGACAGCTTGTGTGGAGCGTGCCCGTATATATTTCTGCTATAAAGCGAAATAGTTGCATTCATTGCTTACGTTTGTTTGAACTAGCCTCTAATTGTCTTTCATAAACCGGGCATTGCGCGCTATAACATGGATGCTTTCCAGAGCAATTAGCACATTTAGTGTCACGGACGCATGGATTGTCTTTAGGGTTTTCGTGATCGCAGGAGCACCTGGAACATTGCGCATTGTTAGGGCAATGTCGTTGCAAGTGGTCACACTTATGGCATTTAAAACACCTCAGAGGGGCGGCAACATATTTGTCCACCTTGATATGGCAATAACCGACGTAAACGCCATATTTCAGTGCTTTTTCAAGAGCTTCTTTGTCTCTGAATGTTAGCTTAACTGACTTGCTAGTACCATAGCGTTTCGCTTCGTGGATTCCTTCCATAGCAGACTCAATCTCCTCGTTTGTCGTATTTTCAGGGACAAATTTAGCCACTGCCAGGAATTTCGGTTTATGGACTTTAACTACAGTCGCGGAATTCGATTTTATGCTATTAGCTATAGCTTCTGCATCATGCTCGCTATCGCTTCCGTTACACCAGCGTATCGCTTCTCGTAACTACCTTCTGTACTTTTCCGGATGCACCATTGGAATCAAGAAATTCTTTCTGCTTTTGGCACAATTTATAGATTTCGGGTGGTGCTTCTTTTACGTGAAGCGGGATACTTAAAGATTCGCTGGGAGTAGGCTACGTATTAGTGACAGAACTGGCATTGCATCGGTCCAGCCAGGCATTCATTTTTTCACCACATTCGTTTAGTTTGCACGTTAATGAGGTAAATACATCGTGAGGTATGGAAGGAGTCTCAGATGGATCATAAATAGTGAATTTGAAAGGGAAATCACCCTTAGCGTCCGATTCCTTCATAGCATGAATCGCATCTTCTACAAAAACAGATGCATTTATTGTGCTTCTACGCTCTTTCAAAATGGTTCCATCTTTATCTAATTGATCTCGAATAAATCTTACGGCTTGTGTGACAGATTCCTTGTCAAAAAATCTCACGGCAGTGCTTACAACCGATTCATGGGGAATATATGGGGCATTACTTGTCTCACTGCAAGTCCATTGTTCATGCCATTTACAGCACAAACATATTGAGATGAATTTGATGTGCTTGGTATAGATTCATTGCTGTATACTTGTTGACCAGAAATACTGGGCAAATACATAGGGCTTGGCAGATTCCACTGCATTTGTATTAACTGAGGTCCTGGAGCCCCATTCATAGGCATTTGCATAGAGTTATGAACCATTGAGTAATGTCCAACATTAATAGGTGCCAACCTGAGGGGCTAGCCTGATTGTCCATATTGACACTATTATTCAACTATGCTTTATATAGTCCAATCTCTTCCGCTATAATTAAACTGTATTTCACTCAATATCACAAAGGAAAGTCTCTTATCAAATTTAGCCTGTCACGTGCCAAATATATATATATATATATATATATATATATATATATATATATATATATATATATATATATATATATATATATATATATATATATATATATATATATATATATATATATATATATATATATATATATATATATATATATATATATATATATATATATATATATATATATATATATATATATATATATATATATATATATATATATATATATATATATATATATATATATATATATATATATATATATGTATATATATATGTTTATATATTCAATTGTAACCCACATAACAGGGAAAATAGTGGAATAAAAAATAAAGAAAAGAAATAAAATACATTACTCTCAAAAAACAAAACGAATAACAAGTAAATAACTATACCAACATAATAAA
The DNA here is from genome assembly GCF_049724085.1 of Artemia sp. Qi Xiang Cuo. NCBI lineage: Eukaryota > Metazoa > Arthropoda > Branchiopoda > Anostraca > Artemiidae > Artemia > Artemia sp. Qi Xiang Cuo. Next base: position 65,049,860 of record NC_142799.1, on the reverse strand, counting down.
GAACAGAACAACCAGATTAGACAGGGATAAGGGTCCAGCCCCAAGAACGCTTCAGAAATAAGTTTCTGTTGATGATAGCGCAGAGTACATATAATATCAGTAGCACCAAACCGACCGATTAATTTTCTTAAAAACAGTTCGTGGTAGAGAACTGTAAGTAAGGAGCGACCGAAACTCTAGGAACTGAAACTCCACCGAGTAACTGATATTTCCATGGAGGAATTTTTCATGGGAAAAGGGAATTTTCTATGAAGGGGGTGCCGGATTTCCCAGCAATTTAAAAAAAACGATCAGAAATTGCATAAAAACGAGTTTTTTACATAAACTTAAAACAAACATAAATTATTACATATCTGTGGGGGTTCATCCCCTTGTCAATACCTCGCTGTTTACGCTAATTTTTTTTTAGTCCTTATTATAATTGAACGACCTTTGTGATTTAGAGGTCATTCTTAAAGAACTAGAACAAAATACGGATTTTAGCGTAAAATGCGAGGTATTGACATGGGGGCAAAACCCCTCATATACATAATAATTTATGTTCGTTTTCTGAAGTTGTAATATTGCTCCTTACTTTCAGTCGAAAAAACTTGTATTTTATATTTAATTCCGGTAAGAACGTGGCAAGTAAAGAAGAAAAATGGCAATATTGGAAATAATAAGTACGGATTTGATTAAGATTGCTTTCTCGAATCAAAGGGCAAAATCCCAACAAAAAAGTATATCATGATCACAAAAAGGTCAAATTTCGCGAGATCGTACCAAGGACCACGATTTGCGACTATCTTAGCATAATTAATGTTCGCATATAGTAATTCTTCTTCTTGTTTGGATTGTCATTGAGACGCTTTCTCCTAATCTCATTACCGGAATCCAATTCCTGGCCATGCAGTGGGTTGCTGCAGCTGAGTTTGAACTCAAGGTCTCAGATTACCGAGCAGAGATCAATCCCACTGCATGTCGATTTTCTTCCCGAATCTGACTATATTCCTATTAGTATCCTCTATGATAACAGCTACATTTAACCGCTAGCTTTTATGTTTTAAGAAAAAAAAATAGATGGCGATGACATACTTTATGATTTTAACTCCAGGTTCAACAGAGCTTATCGGAGTCATTGGCAATAACTTATTTGGTACTTATACATTACAGCTAAACCAGCGCTATACACGAAAGAAGTCAACTTTGGCTAATGCTAATGAAATAAAATAAAATAAGATGAATATATAACAGTTTAGAAACAAATTTTGGCTATATATTTGAAAATTAGGGGGGCAAGGGTAAGCATAGCATTTATTAAATACGTAACCTAACCCAGGTACCCCCCCTAAAGCCAAAAAAACAATCGTTTAAATATTGTAAACTCAATGAGAAACCACGCTTTGCCATCAAGTTATCGAGCAAATACCAGTTTGTCTGGTTTCGTGTCTGGTTTCCTTGTACAGTCCATAGCGCTGGTTTAGTTATAATGCTTAAGTACCGCTTATTTAATAAGCATAATTCCTGTGCAATTTAAACCCAATCTAAACATAAAAATGAATATGTTACAAACCTATTGTGACTTAGAAACTAACCTAAAGCATTATTAGCTTATTCTAATATTTCTTCTTGTCTTGATTGTTATGGAGACGCTTTCGCATTATCTCATCAGCAGAATCAAATTCCTAGCCCTACAATTAGCTACTGCAGCTGAGTTTGAACTCTGGGCTAGGGGCGTAATATGCTATGGGGCTGGGGCGGCAAACGTCCCGCCCCAGACCCCAGTTTTAACTTCCGCAGCTGAATTTTAGCATCTTGAAAACTCTTGTCAAAACAAAAAAGGCCTTCATAGTAGTAATAGTGGTAATAATAGTTTATTATAAAAAAAACACAGAGACAAAATCAATCGCACACCAAAAGCGTCACTTAAGAAGATACCTATTACAATACGTGTACATAAAAACCAATGTATAGAAATCACGCAATCCAGCTGCAGGCATTATGTCAATTAAAGTATCCACAGAAGCAGATTCGTTTTTTTCGTATACCTTTGCCTTTATAGTAATATATGGCTCGTTTTTTTTTTATTTTTCACTGTTATTTTCACATGACTTGGGAAAATTGACTCTAACTTTGCCCCCCCCCCCAGTATTTTGATGAAATTACGCCCCTCCTCTGGATACTGTATCACCAAGCAGATATGAATCCTAATGTTCTATTACAGGACTGCCTCTACTAAAAGATGTATGTTCTAAGAATTTTCATATCAAACAGTTCGTGGTAACGAACTGTAAGTAAGGAGCGATGCGGATCAATAGTAACCAAAACTCTAAAAACCGGAATTTTGATACCAATAAATACATCAATCGAATCAAAGTTTTATTCTGATTTTAAATATATAAGTTTTATCAACTTTAGTCATACCCATCAAAAGTTACGTGCCTGAGAAAATTTGCCTTATTTTCGAAAAAAGGAGGAAACAGCCCCTAAATGTCATATAACTCTAATGACAATTACCCCATCAGATCCAGCGTATTAGAGAACCCTACTATTGAGGTTTCAAGCTCCTATCTGCAAAAATGTGGAATTTTGTATTTTTTGCCAGACGAAAGATCACGGATGCGTGTTTATTTATTATTTTTTTTTTTATTTCTCCAGGGGTGATCGTATCGATCCGGTAGTCCTAGAATATCGTGAGAAGGCTCATCTGAACGGAAATTAAAAATTCTTGTGCTCTTTTTAAGTGACCGAAAAAATTGGAGGGCAACATGGCCCCCTCCCAGGCTTATGTTTTCCCGGAGTCACCCAATCAAAATTTTGGGACAGCCTTTTTTTTCAGCATAGTCGAAAATTTAATAAATATGTCTTTGAGGATGACCTAATCCCCTACAGTTCCCGGGGGAAGGGCTGCAAGTTATGAACTATGCCCATTTTTTACATATAGTATTGGTTAATGGGAAGTATACAGACATTTCAGGAGGAATTTTTTTCTGGTGGGGAGGGGTCGGAGGTAGCGGGCGGTGTTACGGGGGAGGATATTTCAAAGAAGGATGTTTCCTTGGGGGAAGGGACATCTCTATGAAGGGGGCGCTGGATTTGCCAGCATTATTTAAAAAACAATCAGAAATTAAATAAAAAAAGTTTTTTTTCAACTGAAAGTAAGGAGCAACATTAAAACTTAAAACAAACAGAAATTATAAATTATATGAGGGGGTTCAACCCCTAGTCCAAACATCACCCTTTACGCTAAAGTTTTTTTAGTACTTTCAAAAGAGCTATATATTCTAATTAACAGGCCTTTGTGATCCAGGGGTTTTTAACTCGAATAAAGATCTAATTTTGGCTTAAAGAGTGAGGTATTGACAGGGGGTAAAATCTCTAGCATACATAATAAAAACATACAAATATAGAAGTTCGTTACGTAATTTAATTCGAGAGTTACGTCATAACAATATTTCTAGGTTAGGTTAGGTTAAGTTAGGTTAGGTTAGCCTACGTACGCGCGCGTACGTAGGCTAACCTAACCTAGCCTAACTTAACCTAACCTAACCTAACTTAATCTAGCCTAACCTAACCTAACCTAATCATACTCACCGGAAAATCCCCCCCATGTCGACTTTGTTCCATGTTTAAGTTAGGTTAGGTTAGCTTATCATGAGCGTCCATAATAAGCTAACCTAGCCTAGCGTAAACATGATGAAATGTTTATTTATTAATATTTATTCAAACCTAACCTAACCTATGGTTTTGGAGGTTAGAGGAGCCTAACTTAAATGTAGAGAAACCACTTAAACATGGAGAAATGTTTCTATTTATTTATTAATATTTATTTATAATTAACCTAACCTAACCTATGGTTTTGGAGGTTCGATGAACCTAACTTAAACGTAGTGAAAGCTAACTTTGAAAGAAAACTTGTTAAAAACCTGTTACTTCTAAGAGAAATTTGATAGTGTTAAGTAAAAGTTTATTAGTATTAAGAAAAAGTTGTTACTTCGATGCGAAGATTTGTTAGTGTTAAGCAAAACTTGCTACTTCTGAAAGAAAAAATTGTTATCATCAACGAAAAAATTGTTAATTCAAAAAAAAATTTGGTATGTTTGACTTGAAAACTTGCTAGTTCTAAAAGAAGTTGTGTTATCAGTGACGAAAAATTGTTACTTTTAAGAAAGAATTGGTATCTTTGACAGAAAACTCGCTACTTCTGACAGAAAACTTGTTATCACAATCAAAAAATTGTTATCACTGACAAAAAATTTCGTATCTTTGACATAAAACTTGTTAGTTCTAACAGAAATTTTTTTATCACTGACGAAAAATTGTTACTTCTAAGAGAAATTTGATAGCTGTAATTAAAACTCTGTTAGTGTTAAGAAAAAATTGTTACTTTGATGAGAAAATTTGTTAGTGTTACGGAAAACTTGCTACTTTTGACTGAAAACTTTTTATCATGAACGGAAAAAAATTATGCTTCTAAGAAAAATTTGATATTTTTAAGTAGAAGTTTGTTAGTATTGAGGAAAAAGTTGTTGATTTGATGAGAAAATTTGTTAGTGTTACTAAAACTCTGTTAGTGTTAAGGAAAAAATTGTTACGTTGATAAGAAAATTTGTTAGTGTGAAAGGAAAAATTGCTACTTCTGACAGAAAACTTTCTCTCATAAACGAAATAATTGTTACTTCAAAAGAAAAATCTCTAAGCTAAGACTCTAAGGTAAAACTCTAAACTCTCAACTATAACTAAACTAAATTTTAACTCTAACTTAAACTCTAAACTAAGTATTCGAGGTAAAACTATAAAATCCTAACTAAATCTGTTTTAAACTATAACTAAAACTAAAACTCTAAGCTTAGACTCTAGACAGAAACTCTAAACAATTAACTAAAACTAAAATAAACTAGAACTCTAAGTTAAGACTCTAAGGTAAAAGTCTAAATTCTTAACTATAACTAAACTAAACTAGAACTCTAACTAAAACTCTAAGCTAAGACTCCAAGCTAAAACTCTAAACTCTTAACTAAAACTAAACTCAAGTAGAACTCTAACTAAACTAAAACTAAAGTAAACTTCAACTCTAACCAAAACTCTAGGCTAAGACTCTAAGGTAAAAATCCAAACTATTAACTATAACTGAACTAAGCTAGAACTCTAACAAAAACTCTAAGGTAAAACTCTAAACTCTTAACTAAAACTAAAGTAAACTAGAACTTCAACAAAAACTCTAAGCTAAGACTCTAAGCTAAGACTCTAGGATAAAAATCTAAACTCTTAACTAAAACTTAACTAAACTACAACTTTAACTAAAACTCTAAGCTATGATTCTAAGCTAAAACTCTAAATTCTTAACTATAACTAAACTAAACTTCAACTCTAACTAAAACTCTAATCTAAGACTCAAAGCTAAAACTCCAAACTCTTAACAATAGCTGAACTAAACTTCAACTCTAACTAAACTCTAAGTTAAGACTCTAGTATAAAACTCTCAATTCTTAACTATATATAAACTTAACTTCAACTATGACTAAAACTCTAGGCTAAGACACTAAGCTAAGACTCTATGCTAACAATCTAACCTCGTAAATAAAACTAATATAAACTATAACTATTACAAAAACTCTAAACTGTGATTCCAGGACATAACTCTAAATTCTTAACTATAACTAAACTAAACTTCAACTCTAACTAAAACTCTAAGATAAGACTCAAAGCTAAAACTCCAAACTCTTAACTATAGCTAAACTGAAATTCAACTCTAACTAAACTATAAGCTAAGACTCTAGGCTCAAAATCTCAACTCTTAACTGTAACTAAACTAAACTTCAACTCTAACAAAAACTCTGAGCTAAGACTTTAAACTAAAACTCTAAACTATAACTAAACTTCAACTCTAACTAAAAATCAAAGTTCTGACTATAAGGTAAAACTCTAGACTCTTAGCTATAACTAAACTTCAACTCTAACTAAAACTCTAAGCTAAGACTCTAATGTAAAACTCTAAACTCTTGACTAAAACTAAACTAGAGCTCTAATTAAATCTCTAAGCTAAAACTCCAAGATAAAACTCTAAACTCTTAACTAAAACTAAACTAAACTAGAACTCTAACTAACCCTCTAAGCTAACACTCTAAGGTAAAAGTCTAAATTCTTAACTATAACTAAACTAAACTAGAACTCTAACTAAAACTCTAAGCTAAGACTCCAAGCTAAAACTCTAAACTCTTAACTAAAACTAAACTCAAGTAGAACTCTAACTAAACTAAAACTAAAGTAAACTTCAACTCTAACCAAAACTCTAGGCTAAGACTCTAAGGTAAAAATCCAAACTATTAACTATAACTTAACTAAGCTAGAACTCTAACAAAAACTCTAAGGTAAAACTCTAAACTCTTAACTAAAACTAAAGTAAACTAGAACTTCAACAAAAACTCTAAGCTAAGACTTCAAGCTAAGACTCTAGGATAAAAATCTAAACTCTTAACTAAAACTTAACTAAACTACAACTTTAACTAAAACTCTAAGCTATGATTTTAAGCTAAAACTCTAAATTGTTTCTTAACTATAACTAAACTAAACTTCAACTCTAACTAAAACTCTAAGCTAAGACTCTAAGCTAAGACTCTAGGCTAAAACTCTAAGCTCTTAACTAAAACTTAACTAAACTACAACTTTAACTAAAACTCTAAGCTATGATTCTAAGCTAAAACTCTAAATTCTTAACTATTACTAAACTAAACTTCAACTCTAACTAAAACTCTAAGCTAAGACTCAAAGCTAAAACTCCAAACTCTTAACTATAGCTAAACTAAACTTCAACTCTAACTAAACTATAAGCTAAGAATCTAGGCTAAAAATCTCAACTCTTAACTATAACTAAACTTAACTTCAACTCTAACTAAGACTATAAGCTAAGACTCTAAATTCTTAACTATAACTAAATTTCAAGTCTAACTAAAACTCTAAGCTCAGACTCTAAGGTAAAACTCTAAACTCTTAACTAAAACTAAACTAGAACTCTAACAAAAACTTTAAGCTATTATTCTAAGCTAAAAACTCTAAACTCTAAACTATTACTTAACTAAAATTCAACTCTAACTAAAACTCTAAGCTAAGACTCTATGCTCAAACTCTAAACTCTTAACTAAAACAAAACTAAACTTCAACTCTAGCAAAAACTCTAAGCTAAGACTCTAAGCTAAAACTATAAAGTAAAACTAAACTAAACTTCAACTCTAACAAAAACTCTAAGCTATGACTCTAAGGTAAAACTCTAAACTCTTAACTAACACAAAAATAAACTAGAACTATAACAAAAACTCTATGCTAAGACTCTAAGCTAAAAACTCTAAACTCTTAACTATAACTAAACTTAACTTCAACTCTAACTAAAACTCTAAGCTAAGACTCTAAGCTAAAACTCTAAATTCTTAACTATGACTAAACTTCAACTCTAGCTAAAACTCTAAGCTATGAGTCTAATGTAAAACTCCAAACTCTTAACTATAACTAAACTAAACTAGAACTCTAACAAAAACTCTAAGCTAAGACTCTAAGCTAAAAGCTCTAAACTCTTAATTTTAACTAAACTAAACTTCAAGTCTAACTAAAGCTATAAGCTAAGACTCTAAGTTAAAACTATAAACTCTTAACTCTAACTAAACTAAACTTCAACTCTAACTAAAACTCTAAGCTAAGACTCTAAGGTAAAACTCTAAACTCTTAACTAAAACTAAGCTAGAAATCAAACAAAAACTCTAATCTAAGACTCCAAGCTGAGATTCTTAACTAATATCTATAACTAAACTAAATTTCAACTCTAAATAAAAATCTTATCTAGGACTCTAGGCCAGAACTCCCAACTCTTATCTAAGACTAAACTAAACTAGAACTACAACAAAACTCTAAGCTGAGACTCTAAGCTAAGAACTCTAAACTCTTAACTATTACTAAACTAAACTAGAACTCTAACAAAAACTTTAAGCTAAGATTCTAAGCTAAAACTCTAAACTCTTAACTAAAACTAAAATAAACTTCAACTCTAACTAAAACTCTAAGCTAAGACTCTATGGTAAAACTCCAAACTCTTAACTCTAACTAAACTAAACTAGAACTCTAACAAAAACTCTAAGCTATGACTCTAAGGTAAAACTCTAAACTCTTAACTAAAACTAAACTAAATTAGAACTTCCACAAAACTCTAAGCTACGACTCTAAGCTAAGACTCTAGGCTAAAACTCTAAACTCTTAACTAAAACTTAACTAAAACTACAACTTTATATAAAACTCTAAGCTATGACTCTAAGCTAAATCTCTAAACTCTTAACTAATACTAAACTCAACTTCAACTCTAACTAAAACTCTAAGCTAAGACTCTAGGCTAAAACTCTAAACTATTAACTATAACTAAACTAAACTTCAACTCTAACTAAATTTCTAAGCTAAGACTCTAAGCTAAAACTATAAAGTAAAACTAAAGCTAAACTAAACTAGAACTTTAACTAAAACTCTAAGCTAAGACTCTAAAGTAAAACTCTAAACTCTTAACTAAAACTAAACTAAACTAGAACTCTAACAAAAACTTTAAACTAAAACTAAATTAAACTTCAACTCTAACTAAAACTCTAAGCTAAGACTCTAAGGTAAAACTCCAAACTCTTAACTATAACTAAACTAAAGTAGAACTCTAACAAAAACTCTAAGCTAAGACTCTAAGGTAAAACTCTAAACTCTTAACTAAACTAAACTAGAACTTCAACAAAAACTCTAAGCTAAAACTCTAAGCTAAGACTCTAGGCTAAAACTCTCTACTCTTAACTAAAACTTAACTAAAACTACAACTTTAATTAAAACTCTAAGCTAAGACTCTAAACTCTTAACTATAACTAAACTAAACTTCAACTCTAACGAAAACACTAAGCTAAGACTCTAAACTAAAACTCTATGCCAATGGGTTAAAGAAAAAACCGGAAAAATGTTGGATAATTTCTAAGTCTAAAAAATTCAGTCCGAAAAAACATACAAAAATTCAAAAAGGGAGGGAGGAAGAGAAGGGCTCGGGGGCCTTTGGGGGCGTCGGGGGTCTTTGGGGGCCCGAGGGGGTCTTTGGGGGCTCGGGGGACTTGGGGGCCTTTGGGGGCGTCGGGGGCCCTTTGGGGGTCCGGGGGCATTTGGGGGCTTGGGGGCCCCGGGGGTGCCATTGGGGTTGGGGGGCCTTTGGGGTTGGGGTAGGAGGGCCCTCTGGGGTTGGGGTGGGGGTTCATTCGGGGTTGGGGTAGAGGACCTCACAACACTGTTCAAATAGAACTTGTGTATTATAACGACCACAGAGTTTCACCCTCAAATTATCTTCTAAATCATCTTCTAAAATCATCTTCTAAAATGTCTCTAACTGTTTTGCCCAAATAATTCCCTAAAATGTCTAAGACGGTTTCGCCCAAATAATCCTCTAAAAGTAATTTCTGCATGTTCCTTTTGTTTTGGCATCCCTGAGATGTCACATTTGAAATTCCTAGGAAACCCTTTCCCGTGTTAATCTCTTCATCTCATAGATGTTCCTAGCTACACTATTAAGGTTTCGATAGAATATCAATTTATCCTTCTGACTTAAAGATCGAAGAAGCCGTATTTAAAAATAGAATTTCTATCTCCTTAGACTCCCGCATAATTCCAAGATAACAAGTGATGTCATTTCTAATTCCTGACACTAAAGATCAATGAAGCCATATTTAAAAATAGAACATTAATTTTTCTCTCTGACCTAAAGACTGGTTATCCCTCAGACCTAAGATCAAAGAAGCCATATTTGTTTCGTAAATCAATACATTCCCCACCGATTATGTAAATCAATTTCTCGGAAATTCTCTCCCCTCGATTATGCAAATCAATTTCTCAGAAATTCACTTGTCCTAGTCGAGTCCTAGATCAATACATTCCCCCACCGATTATGTAATCAATTTCCCGGAAATTCACTTGTCCTAATCAATTACGCAATCAATTTCTCCGAAATCCTCTCCCCTTCATTTATGTAAATTAATTTCTCGGAAATTAACTTGTCCTAGTCGATTACGCAATCAATTTCTCGGAAATTCATTTCCCCCCTCTTGTCCTAGATCAATATATCTCTTCCCCACCGTTAATGCACAGGTGAAAACTTCCCCCCGAAGACAATACACTTGGAAATAACAAATAAATTGACCTTAAAAGAGGTGTTATTGACCCCATTAGAATCAATAAACCATGAAAATACATCAAAGTGAGAAAAATCCTGTTTTTTCATTCTCAGTGACAAAACCCATAAAAACATGCATAAATTATGTAGTGTCACCAGTTATAGATAGCTCTCTACTCTTTCGTGTACATAGAAAAACTCTGCAGATTTTGGAGCTAATTATGCACAGTGTTGCTAGTTGATTAATATGTTGGGAAGAGGGAAAATTTTTTGTTCTTTTTCTTAGACCTGAAAAGTTTTTTTTTTGTTAAATCTGTGTTTTTTTGCAATTAAAAAACGAAAAAAAAAATTAAAAAGCATTTAGTAAAATATAAGGGCGGTATACCCTCCCAATTTCCTGCTTAGTGCCACTGATCATCCCTGAACCCAAACGGTATACCTTGTAGTTCAGATTTGCATTATTTTACTTTAGGCTGAATCTATTTATCATACGGTAATTCAGCATTTTGGGGAAGTCTTTACTCCAGAAGTTTAATGTACGAGAAAATTGAATTGGAGGTTCGGAATTGAATAATTGTAGTTTCAATTTGGAATATAAGTAGAACCCTATCAGAAGGTCCGGTACGAACACTTGTGCTGCCATCTACCATTTAGTTTAATGCTGACGGTACATAATTTATTCAAAGATTATCGATCAAGTCTAATGGGGGTCAAGGTCAATCGATCTGTTGTTGTTGTTTGGCCACGTGTAATGGCATGAGGGGTGATTTAAATAATCGATGGGGGAATTATTGATTCACGAAGGGGGAATTAAGAAACAAACATGGCTTCATTGTTGTTTGGCTAGCTTAACCTGAGAAATTGATTTACATAATCGCTAGGGGGAATTATTGATTCACGAAGGGGGAATTAAGAAACATTAAGGTTTCTTTAATCTTTATGCCTGACCTGTGAACTTGATTTACATAATAGGCGGGGAAACTGTTGATTCACGAAGAGGGAATTAAGAAACATTAAGGCTTCTTTAATCTTAGGTCTGAGGGATAAACATTCTTTAGGACAGAGAGAAAAATTAATATTCTATTTTTAAATATGGCTTCATTGATCTTTAGTGTCAGGAATCATAAATGACATCACTTGTTATCTTGGAATTATGCGGGAGTCTAAAGAGATAGAAATTCTATTTTTAAATACGGCATCACGGAGCTTTAAGTCGGATAGGTAAATTGATATTCTAACGAAACCATAATAGTTTAGCTAGGAACATTTATGAGATGAAGAGATTAACGTAGGAAAGGGTTTCCTAGAAATTTGAAATGTGAAAGCGTAGGTATGCCAAAAAACAAAAGGAACACACAGAAATTACTTTTAGGAGATTATTTGGGCGAAACCGTTTTAGACAGGTTATGGAATTATTTCGGCAAAACCGTTAGAGACGTTTTAAAAGATGATTTTAGAAAAGGTTTTAGAAGGATTATCGATCGAGTCTAATGGGGGTCAAGGTCAATCGATCTGTTGTTGTTGTTTGGCCACGTGTAATGGCATGAGGGGTGATTTACATAATCGATGGGGGAATTATTGATTCACGAAGGGGAAATTAAGAAACAAACATGGCTTCATTGTTGTTTGGCTAGCTTAACCTGAGAAATTGATTTACATAATCGCTAGGGGGAATTATTGATTCACGAGGAGGGAATTAAGAAACATTAAGGTTTCTTTAATCTTTATGCCTGACCTGTGAACTTGATTTACATAATCGGCGGGGAAATTGTTGATTCACGAAGAGGGAATTAAGAAACATTAAGGCTTCTTTAATCTTAGGTCTGAGGGATGAACGTTCTTTAGGACAGAGAGAAAAATTAATATTCTATTTTTTAATATGGCTTCATTGATCTTTAGTGTCAGGAATCATAAATGACATCACTTGTTATCTTGGAATTATGCGGGAGTCTAAAGAGATAGAAATTCTATTTTTAAATACGGCATCACGGAGCTTTAAGTCGGATAGGTAAATTGATATTCTAACGAAACCATAATAGTTTAGCTAGGAACATTTATGAGATGAAGAGATTAACGTAGGAAAGGGTTTCCTAGAAATTTGAAATGTGAAAGCACAGAGATGCCAAAAAACAAAAGGAACACACAGAAATTACTTTTAGGGGATTATTTGGGCGAAACGGTTTTAGACAGGTTATGGAATTATTTCGGCAAAACCGTTCGAGACGTTTTAAAAGATGATTTAGAAAGGGTTTTAGAAGAGGTTTTGAGTGTGGTCGTTATATTAAACAAGTTCTATTTGAACAGTGTCGTGAGGTCCTCTACCCAACCCCAAAGGGCCCCGATCGCCCTACCCCGATCCAAAGGGTTCCAATCCCCATACCCCAATCCAGAAGGAACCCCCCGGTCCCCAAAGGTTCCCAGGGCTCCCACCGGCCCCCCAGACCCTCAAAGGCCCACCCCGGGCCCCCCAAAGGCACATCGAGCTCCCAAAAGACCACCGGGGTCCCAAAGGCCTTCACCCGGTCTCCAAATGTCCCCCAGGCTCTCAACCGGCCCCCAGGACCCCCAAAGGCCCTCCACCGGCACCCAAAGGTCCCCCAGGCTCCCAAAGGGCCCTCCACCCTCCCTCTCCCTCTCCTCCCCACTCCTCACCGTCACCTCCCCCTCCCCCCAACCCCCTCCCCCCAACCCCCTCCCCCTCCCCTCCCCGCTCCTCCCCTCCTCCTCCCCTTCCCCTCCCCTCCCCTCCCTCCTCCTCCCCCATTTTTTTAATATTTTTTGTGCATTGAGACACAGAAGGGACACCCTCCCCCAAGGGTCCCCCAAACACCCACCCCGGGCCCCCCAAAGAGTCCCCTCTCCATTTTTTTAAATACTTTTTTATGGCTTTATTATATCTTCTGAACAAGTTCCATTCATAATGTCATTCCTAAACCCAATTTCCAACCTCAAAGAGTCCCCTCCCCAATTTGTAAATACTTTCTTGAATTTTTTAACATGGTATTCCTTAACTTTTTATGTTCCGACCTTTCTCAAAGAGTCAAATTTAAAGTTCTATTCCAAATATTTTCCCGGAACAAGAAAAGTCCCAAGACATAAAAAATTTAAAGTTCACTTCTAAATTTTTACGTAGAAGAGATTAAAAGTTATACCCCTATTTTGAATATTTTCGATAAATATAAAAATTTCACTAGAGTTCGAAATTTTTTTAAATTCAATTCGAACCAGTCTCAAAGATATAAACTTCTTTAAAGTTATATACAATTTATTCACACAGAAGACTACAAGATAAACTTTGAGTCTGAATTTTATCATTGAAAATAAAATACGTTATTGATCATTTATATTTTCCCCAAATAATAGAAAATTTTCCACTTCAATTCAGATTTTTCTCAAAGAGATTAAAAAATTTAAAATATTGTTCCAAATTTTTCTTAGAATACATAAAATTTAAATCTATAATATTAATTTTATAATATAACGCAAGTCAAATCTTATGTATAACTATAAAATAAATAGCGAAAATGTAAGCTTCATAATTAACAAGGAATAAAAAATTTAAAGTACATCTATAAACATTGTCATTGACTGGAGGAAAAGCTTTAAGACTAGTGAGTGTTCTTTCAGAGATGGTTAAAATTTTAAATTTAACTATGTCTTTTCTCAATTTCAGTTACAACCTTTCTCAAAGAGATGAAAAAATTTAAAGTTCTGTTCAATATATTTTCTCGGAAGAAGAAAAGTTCAATTTCGATTCTGAATTTTCTCATTGAAAATGAAATAAGTTATTGATCAATTCTATTTCTCCAAAATAATATAAAAATTTTCCACTTCAGTTCAGATTTTTCTGAAAGAGATGAAAAATTTAAAATACTATTCCAAATTTTTCATAGAAGATAGAAAATTTCAAGTTCTCTTCTTAATTTTACCATAAAACACAATTCAATTCTAATTTCTCCAGAGAAAATAAAAAGCTTCCACTTCAGTTTTAAGTTCACAAAGACATAAAAAAATTTAAAGTTCAGTTCTAAATTTTTCTATGGAATATAGGAAAAGTTATACTATGATAGTGATTATTTTCCGTGACGATAAAAAGTTTCACTTTAATTAAAAATTTTCTTAAATTCAGTTCCGACTTTTCACATAGAGATGAAAAAAATTTAATGTTCTGTTCCAAATTTTTCATATAATCTTGGAAAAGTTATACTTTGATCGTGATTATTAAAGTTTTCTTCAGAATTTTATCAAAGAACACAATTCAATTCTAATTTCTCCAGAGAAAATAAAAAGCTGCCACTTCAGTTTTAAGTTCGCCATGACATAAAAAATTTAAAGTTCAGTTCTAAATTTCTACATAGAAGATATGAAAAGTTATACTATGATTGTGATTATTTTCATGGAAGATTAAAAGTTTCACTTCAATTTTAAATTTTCTCAAAGAAGTGAAGAAAAGTTCAACTTCGATTCTGAATTTTCTCAATGAAAATGAAATAAGTTATTGATCATTTCTATTTTCCCAAAATAATATAAAAATTTTCCACTTCAGTTCATATTTTTCTCAAACAGATTAAAAAATTTAAAATACTGTTCCAAATTTTTCATAGAAGATAGAAAAGTTCTTGTTCTCTTCTGAATTTTACCAAAGAACATAATTCATTTCTAATTTCTCCAGAGAAAATAAAAAGTTTCCATATCACTTTTAAGTTTACCAAGACATAAAAATTTAAAGTTCAATTCTAAATTTTTCCATAGAAGATAGGACAATTTATACTATGATTGTGATTATTTTCCATGAAGATAAAAAGTTTCACTTTAATTCTAAAGTTTCTTAAATTCAATTCCGACCTTTCTCAAAGAGATGAAAAAAATTAAAGTTTTGTTCCAAATATTTCCTCGAAAGAAGAAAAGTTCAACTTCGATTCTGAATTTTATCAATGAAAATGAAAAATTTATTGATCAAATCTTTTTTTCCCAAAATAATATAAAAATTTTCCACTTCAGTTCAGATTTTTCTCAAACAGATGAAAAATTTAAAATACTGTTCCAAATTTTTCACTGAAGATAAAAAAGTTCAATCTGGCTCGAAGAGATGAAAAATTTAAAATACTGTTCCAAATTTTTCACTGAAGATAAAAAAGTTCAAGTTCTCTTCGGAATTTTATCAAAGAACACAATCCAATTCTAATTTCTAAAGAGAAAATTAAAATCTTCCAGTTCATTTCTTTATTTCACAAAGACAAAGAAATTTAAAGTTCATTTCTGAATTTTTATGTGGAAGATTTAATAAGTAATACCATACATGTGAATATTTTCACGGACGATAAAAAGCTCTAGTTCAATTTAAAATTTTCTTAACGAAGTGTAGAAGAATTCAAGTTCTCTTATGAACTGTACCAAATAACACACGTCAATTCTAATTTCTAAAGAGAAAAATAAAATCTTCCACTTAAGTTCTTTATTTCACAAAGACATAAAGAAATTTAAAGTTCAATTCTAATGTTTAGGTTGTAGTTCGAAAAATTAATACCATATTTATTAATATTTTCAAGGATGATAAAGCGTTCTAGTTCAATTTAAAATATTATCAACGATGTCAAGTAATGTTCAAGTTCTCTTCTGAACTTTACCAAAGAACAAACTTCAAATCTAATTTCTCCAGAGAAAATAAAAATCTTACACTTCAGTTCTCTATTTCACAAAGACAAAGAAATTTAAAGTTCAATTCTAAATTTTTCGGTGGAAGATAGAAAAAGTAATACCACACTAGTGAATATTTTCACGAAAGATAAAAAGTTCTAGTTCAATTTAAAAATTTCTCAACGATGTCAAGGAAAGTTCAAGTTCTCTTCTGAACTTTACCAAAGAACACACTCCAATTCTAATTTCTCCAGAGAAAACAAAAGCTGCCACTTCATTTATTTATTTCACAAAGACATAAAGAAATTTAAAGTTCAATTCTAAATTTTTCGGGGGGAGATAGAAAAATTAATACCATACATGTGAGACTAAAAATGAAGATATTTATGCAGAGTTTCAACTAGCAATGGCTAAGTTTTCTAAAGACATGCTATTTTCTTGCGAAAACACACAAACTCAGAAAAAATGTTCAATGTTGCTTTAGTACCTAAGCAATTAGACTAAAAATGAAGATATTTATGCATAGTTTCAACTAGCTATGTCTAAGTTTGCTAAAGACAATCTATTTTCGTGCTAAAACACACAAAATCAGAAAAAATGTTCAATGTTCCTTTAGTACCTATGCAATTAGGCTTAAATGAAGATATTTATGCAGAGTTTCAACTAGCTATGGCTAAGTTTGCTAAAGACAAGCTATTTTCTTGCTAAAACACACAAAATCAGAATATAAAATGTTCAATGTTCCTCTAGTACCTACGCAATTAGGCTGAAATGAAGATATTTATGCAGAGTTTCAACTAGCTATGGCTAAGTTAGCTAAAGACAAGCTATTTTCTTGCGAAAACACACAAAATCAGAAAAAATTTTCAATGTTCCTTTAGTACCTACGCAATTAGGCTTAAATTAAGATATTTATTCAGAGTTTCAACTAATTATGGCTAAGTTTGCTAAAGACAAGCTATTTTCTTGCGAATACACAAACAAAATCATAAGAACTTTTCTATGTTCCTTTAGTACTTACACAATTATACTTAAAATGAAAATATTTATGCAGAGTTTCAACTAGCTATGGCTAAGTTTGCTAAAGACAAGCTAATTTCTTGCGAAAACACACAAAATCAAAAAAATGTTAAGTGTTACTTTAGTAAAAACACAAATAGTCTAAAAAAGAAGATATTTATGCAAAGTTTCAACTAGCTATGGCTAAGTTTGCTAAAGACAAGCTATTTTCTTGCGAAAACACACAAAATCAGAAAAAATTTTCATTGTTCATTTAGAACAAACGAAATTAGTCTGAAATGAAGATAATTATGAAGAGTTTAAAATATCTATGACTAAGTTTGATAAAGACAAGCTATTTAATTGCGAAAACACACAAAAACACAAAAAATGTTCAATGTTCCTTTAGTACCTACGCAAGTGGTCTTAAATGTAGATATTTGTGCAGAGTTCCAACTAGCTATGGCTAAGTTTGCTAAAGACAAGCTGTTTTCTTGCGAAAACACAAAAAAAATCAAAAAAAATGTTCAATTTTCCTTTAGTACATACGTAATTAGACTAAAAATGAAGATATTTATGCAGAGTTTTAACTAGCTATTGCTAAGTTTGCTAAAGACATTATATTTTATTTATAAAACACACAAAAAAGGAAGTAAAATGTTAATTTGTACTTTAGTTCCTAAAAAATTAGTCACTAAATGAATATATTAAGTAAGAGTTTCAAATATATCTTTATAATTTTGCTAAAGACAAGCTAAGTTCTTGCAAAAACACACAAAATCAGAAAAAATGTTCAATTTTCATCGAGTACCTATGAAATTCTGATGAAATGAAGATATTTATGCAGATTATCAACTATCTATGGCTAAGTTTGATAAAGACAAGCTATTTTCTTGCGAAAACACACAAAATCAGAAAAATTGTTCAATGTTCCTTGAGTAACTACTCAATTAGGCTTAAATTAAGATATTTATGCAGAGTTTAAAATATCTATGGCTAATTTTGCTAAAGACACGCTATTTTCTTGCGAAAACACAAAAAAAAACAGAAAATTGATCAATGTACCTTTAGTACCAACTCAATTATGCTAAAAATGAAGATATTTATGCAGAGTTTTAACTATCTATGGATAAGTTTGCTAAAGACTAGCTATTTTATAGATAAATCAAAATCTATATGAAAAAATGGTAATTTTTCCTGTAGTAACTAAGCAATTCTACTATAAAATAAGATCGGTATGAACTGTTTCAACTCGCTATGGATCATTTTGCTAAAGAGAAGCTCTTTCAATGCGTAAACACAGAAAATCAGAAAAAATGTTCTTAGGTTAGGTTAAGTTAGTTTAGGCTAGGTTAGCCTCCGTCCGCGCGCATATAGGTTAAGTTAGGTTAGGTTGGATTAGGTTAGGTTAGGTTAGGTTAAGTTAGGTTAGGTTAGGTTAGATTAAGTTGGGTTAGGTTAAGTTAGGTTAGGCTAGGTTAGCCTACGTACGCGCGCGTACGTAGGTTATCCCTCAGACCTAAGATTAAAGAAGCCTTAATGTTTCTTAATTCCCTCTTCGTGAATCAACAATTTCCCCGCCGATTATGTAAATCAAGTTCACAGGTCAGGACTAAAGATTAAAGAAACCTTAATGTTTCTTAATTCCCCCTTCGTGAATCAATAAGTACCCCTAGCGATTATGTAAATCAATTTCTCAGGTTAAGCTAGCCAAACAGCAATGAAGCAATGTTTGTTTCTTAATTTCCCCTTCGTGAATCAATAATTCCCCCATCGATTATGTAAATCACCCCTCATGCCATTACACGTGGCCAAACAACAACCACAGATCGATTGACCTTGACCCCCATTAGACTTGATCGATAATCCTCGAATAAATTATGTCCCGTCAGCATTAAACTAAATTGTAGATGGCAGCACATGTGTTCGTACCGGACCTCCTGATAGGGTTCTACTAATATAATGCATGTCTTTGAGGAAGACAGAATCGATGTTTTTACCGAACCTGGTAGGTCGGTGTTCCGTAAGCAAATATTAAGAAACTAGGGTTCAAAAGTTCCAAGCTTAAGAAACTTGTTTGAAAAAAAATATTTGATTGCTTAAAAATGTTTATTAAGTAAATGCGATTATTTCCGACAAAATATAAAACAATCAACACAATGGAATGGATATTTATCTTCCAAAACCAAAGTCCTCACCATAGCCGCCGAAACCACCATAGGAGCCGTAGCTGCTAGAGCTGGAAAAAATTTGACGATGTCCACCATATCCACCTCCATAGCCACCTCCAATACCTAAGATAAGTGAATACTATATATTAGTACGCGAGTCTTGAATCTAAATATTACAATATTCGATATCAAGATGTGTTGAACTGCAAAGTAGCCATTTTGATGGAAAGTACAATTTTGATAAAGTATCTAAATGGGATACGATCAAGCATTTTAAAATGACTGATGATAAGCCATGGTAAAATTTTTCTCTTTGGTCGACCACCTGATAAGTTTAAATCGAAGATACTGTTGTCATGTTTCCCTTTTGATTTAACTATTTAATGGCAGATATTGACCTAGGATTTGAGCTTCTCGAGGCATTATCGCTTTAATGAACAATGAATAAGTTTATTCAATGTCGCAATGAAGTCCAAGTACTTATTAGCATACAAGCAGGTGGTATTTTATTGTTCTTCGTTTCTCGTAGGTCATTTTGTGACACACTTTTGTGGCCAGTTAAACTAGCTTCTTGTTTCTCTTTGGCTACTAGCCTATCTTCAACTGTTTTCAAGCACGTCATTTAAAAAGAAAGCTCTTACTAAAGTTATTGATTTTTAAATAAAAGGTTCGACAAGCTTTTTGACATTCTTCTTAATTTTTTTTTTCTGCAATAAGTATGTCACAGAAACATCTGGGAACAAAGAGACGACGGAAAGCAGAAAAAAACCCTCGAAAATGCATGTCTGAGGGAAGATATCTGACTTATCCTTTGCCAAAAAAAAATCGTTCTACATACATAAGATTGAAGCTGCAACAACTACCGATATTCTTCAAAGAAATCCTTCAAATATAATTTTTTTTGTTATTATTATTATTTTAGCGGCTAAGTCTAGACTGAAGAAAAAATCTCTAAATAAAAACATTCAAAAAGTATCTAATTTAAAACATTCAAAATTAAGTTTTAAAACTAGAAAAATGAGGAAAACAGCCAGTTTCTTTCATGCCAAATATATAAGGTGCTTTAAAAGACAAGCTGTGCTTGTATTGATGCGCGGGGGTATCTCTTATCTAGAGTTACGAACAGGGTTCCAATTTTAAAATCCAAACTTCTCGTTTTTCTGGTCCAAAGCCCTTAAAACCTGCTTCAAACTATGGGATCTAACTTAGGGATTGAGCTAAACATTGAAAAACACAATAAATTAAAAGAAAAACAAGAGCAAAGGAAAAAGTAAGAAACAAGAGCAAAGAACAGTAAGAGATTAACCGATGGGAAATAATCCTAAACTAATAACAGCTAGAAGCCAGTGAGTAATAGCTCCTATGCTGTTTAGATAAAGCCCTGTATGTTTTAAGGTTAAACATGGCTCTGAAATTTTTTTATCTATATTTTTTATTGTATGCTTTAAACGAGATACTTTTTACAGTGTCTAATAGATGCTTCATCCTGAGTTTCAAAAACAAATAAAGGGTTTGTATTTCTTATTTTTCAAAATACTGATGGATGTAAATATATTACATAAAGTGTATCTTGGGAAGCACAAATTTCATGAATTACATATTTTGGAAACAATATTTTTTTTCGTTTTTTTTAAAGACGAATCACAACAACATAAAATGAGTTTATCAAAGACAAAGGATCCGTTAGCTAATTCTCCCAGGGGACTATTTATTATTGAAACCTATTGAGGATTTGTGACTTGGTTATGAGATTTGATTGAAAAGGCAATGGAATTGTGTCGGTGAAGTTTACAATCAAAGCAGATTAAACCACAGAAAATACGAAGAGCTGTCAAATTGATCAAATGACATTTATTTTGAGGTGATTGTTGGAATTTTGGTAGCAGGCAAACTAGAACGTTTTTAGAGTTGGTCCTTTCCTGAATTTTAAAAAGGAAATTCTGCTCCGTTTGATTGAAAAGACAAAGTTTACACTTTCCAATGGTATAAGTTTCTCTAAAACTAAATATACCTATCTCGAGCACAGAACAAGAATAGTTACAAGGTTTTTCTAAGATTTCAGGGAAAGTAGATGTCAGATTTTAGTTTTCTGCCATTTATTCGGATCACCTATCCAAACCCTACAAGTTAAGGCAAGACCGCCCAATCAATTCTAAATAATTTAGCCACACAAAATAAAAAGTTTACAGTGGACGAGATAGGCTGATTCCTTAGGGTATCGAATCCCTTGAAGAAAGCTTGTGAGACAGATTGTATACCTATAGGATATATATTGTATGACGCGAGGGCGCTATAAGATCTAAAAGTCTACTTTTCGAAAAAAGACAATATTATTTTCAAATCAAAGCTTTTAAATTTTCCTTTTTAGTACCGTAAAAAATGTACCGGGCTTGTATTACATGGCTTGTATTTTCTTACTAATTTATGACTTAGTCCTGTTTTGATTGCAGAAAATACAAAGTTTATCCAAATAATTATCGTCTTAATATAAAAAATGATGGTCATATTTGACATAAGTAGGGATGGGTAAGAAGGTCTGGTACGAACACAATTTATGCATGTTTTTATGGTTTTTCTCACTGAGGATGAAAAAATATTTTTTTTTCACTTTGATGGTTGTTTTCTTGGATGTCAACAACCATTGCTGGGTGTTTCATGGATGTCAACAACAATTTATGTATGTATTTACGGTTTTTCTCACTGAAAATGAAAAAACATGCTTTTTCTCACTTTGATGGTCGTTTTCTTGGATGTCAACAACAATTGATGGATATTTCTTGGATGTCAACAGCAATTTATGTATGTTTTCATGGTTTTCTAACTGAGAATGAAAAAACATGGTTTTTCTCTTTTTGATGATTGTCAACATAAGTTCACATCAACCATTGCTGGATGTTTCTTGGATGGCAACATCCGGTTGGAATACTAAGATAAGAAGATGACATCATCAGATAAGGAAATTGTTTTCTTGAATGTCAACATCCGGTTGGAATACTATGATAACAAGGTGACATCATCAGATAAGGAAAGTTCAATATTGGAATATTCTTATCCGAGAGTTGAAAATACAAACAGAAAAAGATAACTGATTGACACAATTTCTCCATGAGACAAGATAAATTTGAAAGCAGAAACGAAAATGGTAAACCATCTGAGGGAATGCTAAGTCCTATTAAGAGATACATATTATTTTTATATTAGGGCGGTTCTCGACTGTGTTCGGTAGAATACACAACTATCATTTGAATAGTATTATAAGGTCCCCTAACCCAACCCCAAAGGGCCCCCGGGCCCCCAAAGAGCCCCTCCCCTTCTCTCTCTCCCTCCCTCCCCTCCTCCCCTCCCCTCCTCCCCTCCCCTCCTCCCCTCCCCTCCTTCCCTCCCCTCCCCCCATTTTTTCAAAATACTTTATTGAATCAATTTGTTTGTATGTCTGGGTTGGTGTTTGCAAGTCCAAGTGTTTGCCTTTGTTGGTTTGTATGTCTAAAGCTTCGGTCTTTCTCTGGTTGTATGTCTGAATCTATTGGTTTGCATGTCTGGGTTGGTGTTTGCAAGTCCAAGAATATGTCTTTGTTGGTTTGAATGTCTAAAGTGTCTGTCTTTCTCTGTTTGTATGTCTGAATCTGTTGGTTTGCATGTCAGGGTTGGTGTTTGCAAGTCCAAGAATTTGTCTTTGTTGGTTTGAATGTCTAAATTGCCTGTCTTTTTCTGTTTGTATGACTGAATCTATTTGTTTGCATGTCTGGGTTGGTGTTTCTAAGTTCAATAATTTGTCTATGTTGGTTTGAATGTCTAAAGTGCCTGTTTTTCTCTGTTTGTATGTCTGAATCTATTTATTTGCATGTCTGGGCTGGTGTTTGCAAGTCCAAGAATTTGTTTTTAATTGTTTGAATGTCTAAAGTGCCTCTCTTTCTCTGGTTGTATGTCTGAATCTATTTGTTTGCATGTCTGGGTTGGTATGTCATATTTTCCCCCAATGCATCCGGTAGAAATCTTAAGATAACCATTTGTTCAAAAATAGTCCAAAGATCTCATAACTCGGCTTTTGGGGTTGAAACAACCACCCATAGTATGGGGATAAGTGTTTTAAGTTATGCTCTAAGGGGATGTAAGTTTTTTATGAAGAGGTAGTCTTGTGAACTCTAGAGAAGGCTAATTTGATTGGAGGTTCATAGTTCTAGTTCCATTTTAAGAGTAAGCGGTATGGAGAGAAAATAGCCGCCCCTCTCCCTGATTTCCTCTTTTCCCCAAACATATTCAATCGAAATTGTGAGACAGCCATTTTGTAGCCAATAGTCCAAAGAGAATATAACAATGTCTTCAGTAATCAAATATAAAAAATATTTAGGCAGACGTTGAACTAAATCAAAACAAACTATGACCATGTAAACACTCAAAAAGGTGACAAAGTAATATTTTAAGAACAACTTATATTATTAAGTTAGATCTTTAAGAGTAAGTTGTGGGGGATTTTGAAATAGCCAGAAGGCACTCTGTGTATACTTTTAATACTACAACTACAGTTACTGTAACTAATGATGCTAAGAGTATTAAGGGAAAATTTCTGGTAGATGCTTAGGGGGCGTTCCAATTAAAAGAAAAACTGTATACATGCAGGTTTTCGAAAAGGTATATAATATCATAGGCAGCACCACTCAATAATAGCTAGAAATATCATTGAAACATTTCAAGAAGCTAATTCGATTCAAAACTATGGATTCTTGTAGAAAAATACCGAAGAGGTATAAAAGTTTTTTTTTCATGAAAATGACTTTCTCAATAAAAAACGAACAGAAATTCATGTAAATTTTTTTTCCACAAAACAATCTTTTGAAAGGAAAGTAAAGAGCTCCATTAAGCCAAAAATGGGCGGAAATGGAGTCAAGTAATCATCCAAGCGTAAAACTACCAAAAATCCTTATTAATAAATAAATGAAGCCCAAAATGAACAGAAATTAGAATAAATAGCCGAGTCAAACTCGAAACGAGCAAAAATTAACATTTGTAGGGTTGATAAACTCAAGGCCTTCTCAAGAACAGAACATAATTTGCGCTTTAAGGGAAACAAAATATGTTTAAATGTTTTCACTTTCTTACTTAAATAAGTAAAAACACATTTTTTAATCACTTTTTTTACCCATTTTTTGTTTTAAGGAATAAATATTAGTATAGGTATATTAAACCAACAATCCACGGTCATTTGTTTTTTCAGTAAAGCCCAAGTTATATTCTGGTCTTGAGAAGGCATGGGGTTGTCAGCCCTAGTAATGTTAATTTTTGCTGGTTCTGAGTTTGACTCGGCTATTTATTATAATTTCTGTTCGTTTTTAGTTTAATTTAATTGTTGATACTGATTTGTGGTATTTTTACGCTTGGAGGATTATTTGACTTTATTTCTTCAAATTTTTGGCTTAATGGAGCTCTTTACTTTTCTTTGAAAATTTATTCTGTGGAAAGTTTTTTAAATTAACACAAATATATGACAGCGTCATTCAGCCAGGGGGGCGGGCTGCCCCACCCCCTTTCCCCCCTTATGGGCACTGATGTCTCTGTGTGTGTATGTGTGTGTGTGTGTTTGTGTGTGCAAAGTAGAGTTATTATATCTCAATGTTTTTCACAATTAAAAAAAACAATTGCGTCTTCTGTAGTTGGCCCTGCGCCTTCCAGGCCAGCCTTTGGCGTCCTGCTGCCCGCGCCCCGCTTCCCGCTTTGGGTTGGCCACCCTAGGGCCCACCCCGGGGGGTAGGGGGTGGGGGATCCCATTTCTAAGTGTATAAAAATGTATGTATTGCAAATAAAATGAAAAAAAGTGTTTTTAAATTGGTGTGATATTATGTTGTTGTTGTTGTTGTTGATTAAATGTGTGTTGTATAAAATATTTATTC
Organism: Artemia sp. Qi Xiang Cuo; assembly: GCF_049724085.1. Taxonomy (NCBI): domain Eukaryota; kingdom Metazoa; phylum Arthropoda; class Branchiopoda; order Anostraca; family Artemiidae; genus Artemia; species Artemia sp. Qi Xiang Cuo. Next base: position 65,025,024 of record NC_142799.1, on the reverse strand, counting down.
TTTTTGCAAATAAAATGAAAAAAACTTTGATATTATGTTGATTAAATGTTTTGTATATATTGTTAAATAAAATTGCTTTTTTCTGATGGTTAACTGTTAAATTCTATTTTCTGTTAAAAATAAAGGAAAATATGATTCTAAATTGGTTTTGCTGTTGTTGTTCATGAAAGGAGTAGTAGTAGTAATATGGAAATTATTTATTCATTAGACATCTATAGTTTACAGTTAGTTGTAGGTCAGCTGTTGAAGCCAAAATAATAGGTATTAATTTAAAACACCATTCAGATCGTTTCTTTGGGGTCTATCAATGTCGGGCAAAGCAAAACTCTTAACTAAAATAATTAAAAATTGTGATAAAATGTTTATGGAAAAACCAAAAAAATCTACTATTGCAAGAGTGTTTGGCAGGAGTCCTATGATAAAATAAAAGCTATTGCTAAATCTGTGACATTATTGAACCAAACTCTTGGCTGAAAATTGATGATTTAGCTGAATCTATTGAATAATGGTTCAAGAAATGCTACAATAGTTTACTGTTCGTTAAAATCATAAAGAGATTTCCGTTACTCTAGTTCTACACAATCTCTTTCATCAGAGCAAATGTATGAGAGCGCTTGCTTTGAACTGTACCTACTATATCATCTACAGAGTTGTTCATGATTCAAATTCTCTAATAGCTCTCAATAAACAAATATATCCTAGTGGTGCAAATTTCTACTTTCAGCGTACAATGAGTCAACAAATAAACCCTAAGGCTACATTTTATTGGATTTTAATCGAAATACACCTGAGGATTTGCGTGTAGTCACAGATATTCTTGACAGTGAAATTACAGTATATCTTCCCGTGAACAGTAAAAAAGTTATTAGTTGTCATCATAACACTGAAGAAACTACTTGAAAATAGACATTTATTTACCGTTCTAAGCACGTCAAAACCATCACTTAGGAAAACCATACTCAAAAACGGTATTGACAATCATTTCAATAATCTAATATATGAACTTTGATTAAATTTAACCGAGGGCAATGTTAAACTGACAGAAGCGGTTAGGTAACAGGCAAAGCAACATCGTTCCATTGTACCTGCCTATGCTTGCAAAAAGAAAGGAAAATATTTTAAAAGGAAACATCTTCTCCAAGCTGGTGGTAGCTTTTTTACACTTTTACTGCCAATAATTACAGGACTTGTAAACAGTTTTTTCCAGATGGCTGAACTTTACAAGTTGACCCCAATAGATCTCGACCTTTCACCAACAGAACACTTTGAGGACAATCTGATTAAATTCATTAATGATGAGAATATTGGTGATGATAAAAAACTACTTTTACTTCAAGATGCACTTCGAAGAGTGGAAAAATATAAACCCTATCATGTAAGACCAGTCAATGTAAGCGTAGTTGATCGCAAAAAGGAAACATCTCTTCGATATTCTATTGCTGCTGGAACAATAACACAATCAAAGGAGAAATTGAATTCAATAGTGTCAAAAATTGGAAATCTACTGCCACCCTCATATCGTGAACAAAGTAAAAGAGTCTTATCATATCTCATGAAAAGTTGTCAAGATCATCTTCAAGTTGATAGTAATGGGAAACGAATTATAATTCAAGAGAAAAGTTATAATCTATTTGATTTAATTTATGATATGGTTACAAAACGTAAGGGACTTTTATCATTTGACAATCATTTACACGACTTTTTAAATACATTAAAGTTCCCGAAAAGTCTTATTAGCAATAAGCAAATTCTAAAGAAATTAAATGAACATAGTCCATCAACAACATTAAAACAAGAAGAAGAAGAAGAAACAGATGAAGATTTTAAATCAATCTTGGAAAATACTAGCACACCTAGTAGAAACATTGATTTAATGAGGACACCGGTGGTAGTTAGACAAAAGCAAAGACGCATTGATATCAACTCATCGTCACCCACTAGTATGCAATAGGTTAGCGGACATTACACTACGTGTTTGCGTTCAAAATGGGTGAAGTTTTGAAACACGTTTATGAAAGTATTGGTGAAGCGGGAAGTTTAAGTTCCCCCACCATGCTTTCCAAAGTCGCAAGTTTTGACACTAAAAGTGCACAAGAGCATCTACAAAATCAATCAAGTTAAACTCTACATCGAAGTCATAGGGTCTGTGGTAATAATTGTCAAAAATTTAAGGCTTGTTTCCCACTGCATATAATGCAAGCAGATCTCTTAACTTAAGATGAGATTCAAAGGCGTCACAATACACCCTATAAATGTATTCTACTTGCAATCAGTGTCTATAGTAGCTATGCATATGCCATTCCATTGCGGACAAGGAGAGGTGTTGAAGTTGCTCAGGCTATAGAAAGTATTCTTGAACAAGATTCTTACAAAGGAAGTTCAAACGGACCGTGGTAGTGAATTTGTTAATCCACTTGTAGAAAAAGTATTATTGAAATATAATACAATGCTCTATTATAGTCATGGTCCTATAAAGGCTGCACTTGCCGAACGATTGCTAAGAACTATTTGACTTTTAATTTCAAGATATTGTACATTGAAAAACACGGCTACTTTTATTTATGATTTAGATAAAATCATGAAAATTTATAATGAACGATATCATTGACAATTGTCCACCGTTAGCCCTCAGGAAGTTCATCATGGTGATCATAGTACGCTTGACATTTTTCTTAAACAAAATTCCAATGAAAAGGTTGTGAAGAAAAAATTCAATGTTGGTGATACTGTTTGAATTAATAGAACAACTAATATTTTTGAAAAAGGAAATTACTTATGGTCCACTGAACTTTTCAAAGTGTCAAAAATCCTAGAATCTAAACCCAAAACTTATCTTCTACGAGACACCAAAGATGTAGAGATTCTCGGTGGATCTTATGACTATGAATTACAAAATTAAAAATAATAGTGAAATCCATCAAATTGAAAATATATTAAAGAGACACAAGGGCAAGAAATAGTTGCTTTTTTTTGGCTAGGATATCACTCTGATTTTGACTCTTGGATAGGTTTTGAAGACGTACATAACGCTCAACGATTCCTATATGACATTCATGTCCAATGTATCCGATCCTCTCTATGACTATTTGAATAAAACAAGTGATTTTTGGAGTAAAACTTTCTCCTGCCATTAAATTTGAAATTAGATATGAAGTTGCTCTCGTCGATTATATTATCAAGAATACATATGACGTTCTAAGAAAGGAGACCCCTTATGAGATTAAAGTAAGACCCTTTGACTTCAGTGATGAAGGCGGGGTGACAACTTTGGACTCTGATGATTACACTATTGCTACCATACCCTACAGGGAAAGCAACAATATGCATGAGCTGTGTCAACAAAAAAATTGCAAGTCGAAAAAAGAGCGGTTTCACTTTCAACTATTCTATATTACCAATCCATTTGAGGATGAAATAATTTTCCTCAATGCGGATTTACGTGAGGTTCTCGGTTTTAAAGATCGCGTTATTAAAGCAGAATATTTCAGTGGCAAGAAACTTGTTATCTATGCAGACTATGCACCTAGTTTCTCCACGGACAGTTGTATATTTATTTACAGTTCATTTGTGAAACCTTCGAGAATTAGTAATTCAAATGTCCCCCTTCTACGTGTTCTAAAGAGAAAAGGTATTGAAAACAATGTTCACCACTACAATATAAGACATCTCCAGTATGTTCCCGTAAACACTTCGTATTTGCAACTCTGTCAGTTAACACAAAGAAGTGAGCTCCGAGATTTTTTTAGCTATAACAAAGGGGTTGTGTGTCATTACATGTCATTAAGCAAGACCCGCTCAAAAAAGAATTCCATTTGTCTGTCCTGACAATAATTCTTATGTTGGTGCTCTGAGTTCTCGTCAAATAGGTCATGGATTGGACTTTTACAAGGGGTGTACTACAATGTCTGGCTATGGTCTTGGTAGTGGGTTTGCTAGGCTATTTTGTTCAGAACTACCCCTTGCCAGAAAATATATTGTACCTGCTGTATAAAATTTTGCTGCCTCAACACTACAGGACTGCGGCTCGGGTAAAAATTTCAACGAGCATCTTAAATAAAATATTAGATCTTCAGCAAGAGACGTTAGCGAACAATTAAAATCATTAACAATTAAAAACAAGCAAAATGAGAAGAGATTGAAAAAGGGTGCGTGATCATCATTCACTCATCTGTCTCTACCCAGGTGGGAAGCGATCAACATCAAGACATCAAGATCAAGACAATCAATACATCAACAACGACATTGAAGAAAAAAAGAAGAAGAGCAGTAAGAAGAAGAACAAAAAGATTGTTATATCAAAGAAGGATTTTTTCTCTTAAGATGACCTATATCCCCTACAAGGAATCGTATCCATCAATCAGCTCGCCATTGAATCTATTTAACGCTGAAAATGTTGATGTCAGTGTGAAGTATGAGTACTATGAACAATTTCATCCTCAACAACCACTGTCGGAAAATATACACATTCAGACATTTTCTAATGAAGATTATTTCATCAATTTATCATCTACATTTATTGATTTAAATGTTGTGGTGAAAAAAAAAGTAAGACAATCAAACTGCCATTGCTACCGATGGTCTATCCTATGAAAACTGTATCCTACACAGCTTGTTCAAAGAAATTGATGTACTCATTAATGGAACATTGGTAATTTTTAGAAAAAATTTATCGCACTATGTAAGTTACATACAATTTATGATGTTGACTCCAAGGTCATACAAAGAGTTGAGAGGAGAGGCACTGGGCCATGAATATAGATCGAATGTTCATACTGACGGTGAGTTAACTGCTGCAGTGACCCAAGAGTATAATTTAGATGGAAAATTAAATCATGAAATATTTAATATATCTCCATGGTTGCCTCCCAACGTTAAGATTGATATAAAATTACAACTAGCTCCAAACAATTTCATTTTGAGAAAAACAATTGCTGCAGCACCTAATACAAATTTTATTATTACTTCAGCATATTCTTCATGTTCGAAAACAACAGGTTATGAGCTCTATTGCATTGGATGTGGAAAAACTGTGAGCCAGTGGTAACAATATAAAAGTTCTTGTCCCCCATACAGTCACCAATCAACGTCACATTGCCACTGGTTCTCGTAGTTATACTGGTTCGCTAATTATCAATGAAGAAATCCCCTCAAAACTCGCTTTGGCCTTTGTGAAGAGTACTAGTGCCGTTGGATCCTGCATCCTCCCATGATTTAAATTTTTTGGCTTATCTAGCCTCGGGTGCAAAGTGAATGGAATTCCCTTTTACACTTTATCCTTTGATAATAAAAAAAACTACAGAACTTTGTATGTATTGACTTTGCAATCCCTAGATCATGACTCACAGCTATTTGAAAATAGAATAACCAATTCAATGTTTTCAAAAAATCATGGTTTCATTGTTTTGGACTTGTCTGGAACTCAAGATATGAGTATTTTTCGAACGGGGAATGTATGTTTAGAGTGCAAACTTGTCGATGCTTTGACTGAAAGCATCACGTTAATGCCGCTGAGTCAATTTTAAACTTATTGGGAAATCATCCCCGATGGCAGTGTTCTACTAGACCTCGCACCATGAACATAAATCAAATAATCAGCCTATTTAATATGGATTCATACATATTCAAATACAAATCTTATTGTATACCATCGGACTTATTTGAAAATATTCCCAGTGTTTACAATACCCTAATCATTGTTAATAGCTGTGCATCGAGTGTAAAAACAGGTCATTGGCTATGCATTTTTAAAACAGCAAAAAATATAGAATTTTTGATCCTCTTGGCCTTTCATATGAATTCTCCACCCCACACATCAAAAAATTTATTGAAAGTAGTGGGAGACTATTATTCAAAACCAGGAAAGAGTACAGGATTTAACAACTAAGAGCTGTGGTTTTCATGCACTACTGTATTTCATTTCTAGATGTCGTGGCTATACTTACAAGCAGTTTCTCAGCATTTACGTTGACAATACTCGTCTGAATGACTTCTTACTGGAAAATGTACTTTCAAACATGTATAATATTGATTTTAGTACCCTAAGAACAAAATGTACTAAAAATGTATGTAAAATTGTTAATTAATAAAATTATTGTATATACATAAAAATTACCTTTTTCTCCTCTTTAGATTTCTTCTTCTACGTATAGGTACTTGTCGAGAGCAACTAATGCTGGTAGATCATCTGAATTCACTGTATATTGATCCTGGTGTGCTGCAATATCTGGGTCATATTTTCTACAGTACAATGTAACTTCACTCTTATTATGTCTCTTTGTATAGTCAATCATACAATTTTCATTCATATTGTAAAATTCACGTCTTTCAATTTGCTTATTTTAAGCAATTTCACATACAGTGTTTTCAAAGGGTGAATCACATTCTGTAACAGCCAAATAACAATCAGTGGGCTTATAATCATAGTAATCTTCGTCTTCACAACGTTGATTTAGAAACCAAATTTTTTTGTTATTCCAACAGTTGAATCGTAGACCTGATTCTTCCTTCCCAAACAATTTAAAGCCACGACAATACCAGTCTCTTAGAAATAAACTAAAATCACATTTAGGATTCCTTCCAATCATACCAGGATAGGTATTCTCCCACTGACTACATTTATTATAATGAAAATTGGAGCATGGATGTTGTCTAGGGTGAGAGTCACAAATCTCTTCAAGACGGGAATTACAGCCTTTAATTTGTACTGTATATCCTCTAAGCAATTTAATGGGTTGCATAAGCTACACTTTTCATCATACTCGTAAATCATTGTAGACATCCCACATGATGACCAGCTGCCCAGACTATACAAGCATAGTGAACATGTATAGAACATTTTCTCAGCGCCAAAATAAAACTGATATACGATTGGTAAATTGAGAGGGAGGGAGTGAAAGAGAGGAGTAATCGAATGATATCATAAAACCTGTTTGAACAAGATATTCAAAATTCACGATTTACTATTCTCAATAAGAAAAACCATGGTATTAAATTTTTAAGGTAGTTTGTTCAATAGCAATTCCACAATACCATTTTGTTTTGTTTCGATTAATATGTCAATAGATTGTGTAAATGTGTTTTGACCACGACGTAAAAGTTTCATACTATAGTCCAATGATGATTTAAATATCGTTAAGTATTCTTTTAGAAAATATTTTCCTTTGAAGATATAACTCCAGAAAATCATCATCTAGAATCAAACATTTTTTCATAGTCACAAGATTCCGTATAATTTTTTATTTCTCAAATCCATCCATTTTTCAATCCTAACCCACTCACAACCCACTTCAGACTAACTAGGATTCTTTCTACTTAAGAATATTTGCTAACCTACTATAAAATATATTTTCGATTTAGAAATATTTTAATAATATATATAATTACAGCAATAATAATCAATGATACAACTTATTCTCCTCAATATATTTCACTATTGTATTTAAAGGAGCTTGAAGTCTATTTATATGCACTATATCAAGTTTCTCTGCAAAGCATAACTGCTCCTCCAATTTAAATTTGCTCAACATATAACATATCTTGCATACATATCATCCCATTCAATACTTAGTCAAGATCCTCTTGTAATTTCTACTGCTACGTTTGGTTCTCTCGTCTTTTTATCATTGCTACTACCTGTTCCACCATCAACTTCTAAAAGTGTAAACATAGCTTTCATTTTTGCTAATATCTTGTCATATAATAACGTATAAACAAACTGTTCTCTCTCTAAATTCAATTCTCCTACTAATATGAATTACAGTGAAAACCGCTCCTTATATTGAATCTGGTTGGTCTGCATTGGTTGCTATGGTCTCATAGCTATGGTGTCCTACGAGTACTAATGATGAATAAATTATATGCCATCATTATCTATTGAGATGGTTTAGACCTTTAGGCTCTTCGTCCACTATATCAATATGCTTCGAGTATAACCGGTTCGATAGGTTTCTACGATCTCCTTCAGTATTTTCTATAACTATTGGCTCAGAAACATGTCTGGTTTGGCCCAGAAACCTTTCTGGTAGGTTTTGTTCAGCTCATAGTAGTCGATGCCTTGCTACTGGTGAGAGTAAATTTCAATTCCAAAGTAAGTGAATGTATTATTTGGATTAAGGAGGAAATTCTGATTCTAAATGTATAAAATTTGTATTTCTTTGCTATCTTATTAGTGAGTTAATATTAGGAATGCATCTATTGATTTGAACGGGAGTTTACAACATTGCCAGATAAGAGCCAGTCTAACGGTACAAGATCACATGTCTCTTTCTAGGCCAATCAGGGACTTAGAATACAGGGAGAAGTTTACAGCATTGCCAGATAAGAGAGAGTCTAACGGTACAAGATCACGTGTCTCTTTCTAGGCCAATCACGGGACTTAGAATACCTAGGTCAAAATGCAAATGCGCACTGAATACTAACGGGAAAAGATTATTGATCTCCAAAGGGAACAAGATAAGACTAGATTTCTGGAAAATTGATTTGCATAATCGACAATGATGGAACTCTGACGGGGAACTATATTGTATTATGAGGGGAATTAAGAAACTAAAAGGCTTTATTTCCTTTGGTCTGAGAGATATATTTTGGAATTATTTCGAAGCCTTAATGGTGTTACTAGGAAATTTTAGATAAATTATTTGGGCGAAACAGATTAAGACATTTAGATAAATTATTTGGACGAAACAGATTGAACATTTTAGGGGATTATTTTAGCGAAACAGATTGAGACATTTTAGGGAATAAATTTGGAAGAAGTAGAAACGAAAAAGGTAAGGCATCTCAGGGAATGCTAACTCTATTAAGAGATACATATGATTTTTTATTTGGGCGGTTCTCGATGGTGTTCTGTATAATACACAAGTAAAATTTGAGGTGTTTTAAGGTCCCCTACCCCAACCTCAAAGCATCCTCACCCAACTTTTAGGCCCCCCATTTTTTAACACTTTTTTTTTAAGTTTTTTTTTGAAGTTTTTTTTTGTTGTTTTTGTAAAGATTATCTTTTTTCAACTTTTTTTTACATGTCTCCCAATGAGGTCAAACTTACTTAAAACATAAAAAATTCACATTTAATATTTGCACAATTTTTTAGAATGATAACAATTTATCTTTTAGAAGTAACAAGTTTTCTGGCAATGATACCACTTCTTTTTTGAAGTAACAATTTTTTTTCATTTATGATAACAAATTTTCAGACAGAACTAGCAAGTTTTCCTTATCACTAACAAATATTCCCCTTCAAAGTATCAACATTTTCCGATAATACTAACAAACTTTTACTTAACACACTCAAATTTCTCTTCCAAGTATCAGCATTTTCCATTAATACTAACAAACATTTACTTAACACACTAAAATTTTTCATAGAAGTAATAGGTATTTTCTTAACAGTAACCTATTTTTCTAAAAGCACCAACCTTTCCGTCAATGATAATAAATTTCTCTTAAAAGAAACAATTTTTCATCAATGATAACTAGTTATCAGTTAGAAGTTACAAGTTTTCTGTCAATGATACAAAATTTTTCTTAGAAGTAACAATTTTTCGTCATGATAACAAGTTTTCTGCAAAAAGTAGCAATATTTCCTTAGCACTAACAAACTTTCTCTTCGAAGCATCAATATTTTCCATTAATACTAACAAACTTTTACTTAACATGCTCAAATTTATCTTAGAATTAACAGGTATTTTCTTAACAGTAACAAATTACTTCTGATAGCACCAAGTTTTCTGTAAAAGATAACAAATCTTTCATAGAAGTAAAAATTTTTTCTTTATGTTAACAAGTTTTCTGTCAGAAGTAGTAAGTTTTCATTATCACTAACAAATTTTCTCATAAGAGTAACAACTTTATCCATTAATACTAACAAACTTTTACTTAACACACTCAAATTTATCTTAGAAGTAATAAGTATTTTCTTAACAGTAACATATTTCTTCCAATAACACCATCCTTTCAGTCAATGATAATAAATTTCTCATAGAAGTAACAATTTTTTCGTTATGATGACAAGTTTTCTTTCAGAAGTAGCAAGTTTTCATTAATACTAAAAAATTTTCTCATCATTGTAGCAAATTATTCCTTAATACTAACAAACTTTTACGTAACACACTCAAATTTCTCTTAGTAGTAATAGGTATTTTCTTAACAGTAACATATTTTTTCTAATAACACCAACCTTTCCCTCAATGATAATAAATTTCTCTTAAAAGTAAAAATTGTTCATCATTGATAACTAGTTATCAGTTAGAAGTAACAAGTTTTCTGGCAATGATACTAAATTTTTTTATTAAAGTAAAATTTTTTTCATTTATGATAACAAGTTTTTTGTCAGAAGTAGCAAGTTTTCTTTATCACTAACAAATTTTCTCATCAGAGTAACAACTTTTTCGTTAATACTAACAAACTTTTACTCAACAAACTCAAATTTCTCTTAGAAGTAACATGTATTTTCTGAACAATAACAAATGTCTTCTAATAGCACCAAGTTTCCCGTCGAATATAACCAATTTCTCATCGAAGTAACAATTTTTTTCAGCGATACCAAGTTATCTGATAGAAGTAACAAGTTTTCTGTCAATGATACCAATTTTTTCATAGAAGTAACAATTTTTTCTTTATGATAACAAGTTTTCTGTCGGAAGTAGCAAGTTTTCCTTATCACTAACAAATTTTCACCATAGAAGTAGCAGCTTATTCCTTGATAATACAAAACTTTTACTTAACACACTCAAATTTCTATTAGAAGTATCAGTTTTTTTCTTAGCAGCAACAAATTTCTTCTAATAGCACCAAGTTTTCCATCAAAGATAACAAATTTCTCTTAAAAGTGACAAGTTTTCTGTCAATGACATCAAATTTTTCATAGAAGTAACAATTTTTTCGTTTATGATAACAAGTTTTCTTTCAGAAGTAGCAAGTTTTCCTTATAACTAATAAAATTTCTCATCAGAGTAACAACTTTTCCCTTAATACTAACAAACTTTTACTTAAGACACTCAAATTTCTCATAGAAATAATAGGTATTTTCTTAACAGTAACATATATTTCTAAAAGCACCAACCTTTCCGTCAATGGTAATAAATTTCTCCTAAAAGAAACAATTTTCCATCAATGATAACTAGTTATCAGTTAGAAGTTACAAGATTTCTGTCAAAGATAACAAATTTTTTTAGAATTAACAAATTTTTCGTTATAATAACAAGTTTTCTGTCAGAAGTAGCAAGTATTCCTTATCACTAACAAATTTTCTCCATCGAAGTAACAACTTATTCTTTAATACTAATAAACTTTTACTTAAAAAACTTAAATTTATTCTTAGAAGTAACAGTTTTTTTTCTTAGCAGTAATAAATTTCTTCTAATAGCACCAAGTTTTCCATCAACGATAAAAAATTTCTCTTAAAAGTGACAAGTTTTCTGTCAATGATAACAAATTTTTTTTTAGAAGTAACAATTATTTCGTTTATGATAAAAAGTTTTCTGTCAGAATTAACAAATTTTCCTTAACACTAACAAATTTTCTCATCGGAGTAACAGCTTTTTCCTTAATACTAACAAACTTTTACTTAACACACTCAAATTTCTCTTAGAAGTAATAGGTATTTTCCTAACAGTAACAAATTTTTTCTAATAACACCAACCTTTCCGTCAATGATAATAAATTTCACTTAAGAGTTTTTGCCAATAATAACAAGTTATCTGTTAGAAGTAACAAGTTTTCTGTCAATGATACAAAAATTTTCTTAGAAGTAACACTTTTTCGTTCTGTTAACAAGTTTTCTAACAGAAGTAGCAAGATTTCCTTAACACTAATAAATTTTCTTTTCGAAGTATTGACATTTTACCTTAATACTAACAAATTTTTACTTAACACACTCAAATTTATCTTAGAAGTAATAGGTATTTTCTTAACAGTAACATATTTTTCTAAAAGTACCAACCTTTCCGCCAATGATAATAAATTTCTCTTAAAAGAAACAATTTTTCATCTATGAAAACTAGCTATCAGTTAGAAGTAACAAGTTTTCTGTCAAAGATACAAAACTTTTCTCAAAAGTAAAAATTTTTTCGTAATGATAACAAGTATTCTGTCAGAAGTAGCAAGTTTTCATTAACACTAACAATTTGTTTCATCAGAGTAACAACTTTTTCCTTAATACTAACAAACTTGAACTTAACACACTCAAATTTCTCTTAGAAGTTTTAGGTATTTTCTTAACAGTAACATATTTTTCTAATAAAACCAACCTTTCCGTCAATGATAATAAATTTCTTTTAAAAGAAACAATTTTTCGTCAATGATAACTAGTTATCAGTTAGAAGTAACAAGTTTTCTGTAAATGATACAAATTTATTTTAGAAGTAACAATTTTTCGTTATACAAACAAGTTTTCTGCCAGAAGTAGCATTATTTCCTTAACACTAACAAACTTTTCTTCGAAGCATAAACATTTTCAATTAATACTAACAAACTTTTACTTAACCCGCTCAAATTTCTCTTATAATTAACAGGTATTTTCTTAACAGTAACAAATTACTTCCGATAGCATCAAGTTTTTTGTCAGAGATAACAAATTTCTCATAGAAGTAACAATTTTTTCGTTATGATAACAAGTATTCTGTCAGAAGTAGCAAGTTTTCATTAACACTAACCCATTTTATCATCAGAGTAACAACTTTATCTATTAATACTAACAAACTTTTACTTAAAACACTCAAATTTCTCTTAGAAGTAATAACAGTAACATATTTCTTCTAATAACACCAACCTTTCTGTCAATGATGAGAAATTTCTCAAAGTAGTAAAAATTTTCTCGTTATGATGACAAGTTTTCTGTCAGAAGTAGCAAGTTTTCATTAATACTAACAAATTTTCTCATCAGAGTAGCAACTTTTTCCTTAATACTAACAAACTTTTACATAACACATTCACATTTCTCTTAGAAGTAATAGGTATTTTCTTAACAGTAACATATTTTTTCTAATAACACCAACCTTTCCCTCAATGATAATAAATTTTTCTTAAAAGTAACGATTTTTCGTCATTTATAACTAGTTATCAGTTAGAAGTAACAAGTTTTCTGGCAATGATACTAAATTTTCTAATAGAATTAATTATTTTTTTAAATTTTTGATAACAAGTTTTCTTTCAGAAGTAGCAAATTTTCTTTATCACTAACAAATTTTCTCATCATAGTAACAACTTTTTCGTTAATAATAAAAAACTTTTACTTAACACAATCAAATTTCTCTTAGAAGTAACAGGTATTTTCTTAACAGTAACAAATTTCTTCTAATAGCACCAAGTTTTCCGTCAAAGATAACAAATATCTCATAGAAGTATCAATTTTTTTCACTGATAACAATTTATCTGATAGAAGTAACAAGTTTTCTGTCAATGATACCATTTTTTTATAGAAGTAAAAAATTTTCGTTATGATAATAAGTTTTCTGTCAGAAGTAGCAAGTTTTCCTCAGCACTAACAAATTTTCTCCATCGAAGTAACAACTTATTCCTTAATACTAATAAACTTTTGCTTAAAACATTTAAATTTCTCTTAGAAGTAGCAGTTTTTTTTAGCATCAACAAATTTCTTCTAATAGCACCAAGTTTTCCATCAAAGATAAAAAATTTCTCTTAAAAGTGACAAGTTTTCTGTCAATGATACCAAATTTTTCATAAAAGTAACAATTTTTTCGTTTATGATAACAAGTTTTCTGTCAGAAGTAGCAAGTTTTCCTTATAACTAACAAATTTTCTCATCAGAGTAACAACTTTTTCCTTAATACTAACAAACTTTTACTTAACCCACTCAAATTTCTCTTAGAAGTAATGTGTATTTTCTTAACAGTAACATATTTTTCTAATAACACCAATCTTTCCGTCAAATACAATAAATTTCTCTTAAAAGTAACAATTTTTCATCATTTATAACTAGTTATCAGTTAGAAGTAACAAGTTTTCTGGCAATGATACCAATTTTTTTTAGAAGTAACAATTTTTTCGTTATGATAACAAGTTTTCTGTCAGAAGTAGCAAGTTTTCCTTAACACTAACAAATTTTCTCTTCGAAGTAACAACTTATTCCTAAATACTAATAAACTTTTACTTAACACACTTAAATTTCTCTTAGAAGTAACAGTTTTTTTTTCTTAGCAGTAATAAATTTATTCTAATAGCACCAAGTTTTCCATCAACGATAACAAATTAAACTTGTTTGAAAAAAAATATTTGATTGCTTAAAAATGTTTATTAAGTAAATGCGAATATTTCCCACAAAATATAAAACAATCAACACATTGGAACGGATATTTATCTTCGAAAACCAAAGTCCTCACCATAGCCGCCGAAACCACCATAGGAGCCGTAGCTGCTAGAGCTGGAATAAATTTGACGATGTCCACCATATCCACCTCCATAGCCACCTCCAATAGCTAAGATAAGTGAATACTATATATTAGTACACAAGTCTTGAATCTAAATATTACAATATCCGATATCAAGATGTGTTGAACTGCAAAGTAACCATTTTGATGGAAAGTACAATTTTGATAAAGTATCTAAATGGGATACGATCAAGCATTTTAAAATGACTGATGATAAGCCATGGTAAAATTTTTCTCTTTGGTCGACCACCTGATTGCTGCTTGTGACCGTCTCCCATCTTATTCTTTATTATTCAAAATCTAAAAACTAAATTCTCAAAATTGTCACTGCAGCATTGAAGAAACAGCATAGCACTTCTTTTTTGAATGTCCAATATAAATATTTTTAGATTGGAACTAGGTTTAAATCGAAGATACTGTTGTCATGTTTCCCTTTTGATTTAACTATTTAATGGCAGATATTGATCTAGGATTTGAGCTTCTCGAGGCATTATCGCTTTAATGAACAATAAATAAGTTTATTCAATGTCGCAATGAAGTCCAAGTACTTTTTAGCATACAAGCAGGTGGTATTTTATTGTTCTTCGTTTCTCTTAGGTCATTTTGTGACACAATTTTGTGGCCAGTTAAACTAGCTTCTTGTTTCTCTTTGGCTACTAGCCTATCTTCAACTGTTTTCAAGCACGTCATTTAAATCAAAGCTCTTACTAAAGTTATTGATTTTTAAATAAAAGGTTCGACAAGCTTTTTGACATTCTTCTTAATTTTTTTTTCTGTAATAAGTATGTCACAGAAATATCTGGGAACAAAGAGACGACAGAAAGCAGAAAAAAAACATCGAAAATTCATATCTGAGGGAAGATATCTGACTTATCCTTTGCCAAAAAAAATCGTTCTACATACATAAGATTGAAGCTGCAACAACTACCGATATCCTTCAAAGAAATCCTTCAAATATAATTTTTTTTGTTATTATTATTATTATTTTAGCAGGTAAGTCTAGACTGAAGAAAAAATATCTAAATAAAAACATTCAAAAAGTATCTAATTTAAAACATTCAAAATTAAGTATTAAAACTAGAAAAAGGAGGAAAATAGCCAGTTTCTTTCATGCCAAATATATAAGGTGCTTGTATTGATGCGCGGGGGTATCTCTTATCTAGAGTTACGAAAAGGGTCCCAATTTTAAAATCCAAACTTCTCGTTTTTCTGGTCCAAAGCCCTTAAAACCTGCTTCAAACTATGCAATCTAACTTAGGGATTGAACTAAACATTGAAAAACACAATAAATTAAAAGAAAAACAAGAGCAAAGGAAAAAGTAAGAAACAAGAGCAAAGAACAGTAAGAGATTAACCGATGGGAAATAATCCTAAACTAATAACAGCTAGAAGCCAGTGAGTAATAGCTCCTATGCTGTTTAGATAAAGCCCTGTATGTTTTAAGGTTAAACATGGCTCTGAAATTTTTTTATCTATATTTTTTATTGTATGCTTTAAACGACATACTTTTTACAGTGTCTAATTGATGCTTTATCCTGAGTTTCAAAAACAAATAAAGGGTTTGTTTTTCTTATTTTTCAAAAGACTGATGGATGTAAATATATTACATAAAGTGTATCTTGGGAAGGACAAATTTCATGAATTACATTTTTTGGAAACAATGTTTTTTTTCGTTTTTTTTAAAAGAGGAATCGCAACAACATAAAATGAGTGTATCAAAGACAAAGGATCCGTTAGCTAATTCTCCGAGGGGACTATTTATTATTGAAACCTATTGAGGATTTGTGACTTGGTTATGAAATTTGATTGAAAAGACAATGGAATTGTGTCGGTGAAGTTTACAATCAAAGCAGATTAAACCACAGAAAATACGAAGAGCTGTCAAATTGATCAAATGACATTTATTTTGAGGTGATTGTTGGAATTTTGGTAGCAGGCAAACTAGAATGTTTTTAGAGTTGGTCCTTTCCTGAATTTTAAAAAGAAAATTCTGTTCCATTTGATTGAAAAGACAAAGTTTACACTTTCTAATGGTATAAGTTTCTCTAAAACTTAATATACCTATCTCGAGCACAGAACAAGAATAGTTACAAGGTTTTTCTAAGATTTCAGGGAAAGTAGATGTCGGATTTTAGTTTTCTGCCATTTATTCGGATCACCTATCCAAACCCTACAAGTTAAGGCAAGACCGCCCAATCAATTCTAAATAATTTGGCCACACAAAATAAAAAGTTTACAGTGGACGAGATAGGCTGATTCCTTAGGGTATCGAATCCCTTTAAGAAAGCTTGTGAGACAGATTGTATACCTATAGGCTATATATTGTATGACGCGAGGGTGCTATAAGATCTAAAAGTCTACTTTTTGAAAAAAGACAACATTATTTTCAAATCAAAGCCTTTAAATTTTCCTTTTTAGTACCGTAAAAAATGTACCGGGCTTGCATTACATGGTTTGTATTTTCTTACTAATTTATGACTTAGTCCTGTTCATATTTGAAATAAGTAGATGGTCATATTTGAAATAAGTAGGGATGGGTAAGAAGGTTCGGTACGAACATAATTTATGTAGTTTTTATGGTTTTTCTCACTGAGGATGAAAAAACATTTTTTTTTCACTTTGATGGTTGTTTTCTTGGATGTCAACAACATTGCTGGGTGTTTCATGGATCTCAACAACAATTTATGTATGTATTTATGTTTTTTCTCACTGAGGATGAAAAAACATGCTTTTTCTCACTTTGATGGTTGTTTTCTTGGATGTCAACAACAATTGATGGATATTTCTTGGATGTCAACAGCAATTTATGTATGTTTTCATGGTTTTCTAACTGAGAATGAAAAAACATGGTTTTTCTCTTTTTGATAGTTGTCAACATAAGTTCACATCAACCATTGCTGGATGTTTCTTGGATGTCAACATCCGGTTGGAATACAATGATAAGAAGGTGACATCATCAGATAAGGAAATTGTTTTCTTGAATGTCAACATCCGGTTGGAATACTGTGATAACAAGGTGACATCATCAGATAAGGAAAGTTCAATATTGGAATATTCTTATCCGAGAGTGGAAAATACAAACAGAAAAAGATAACTGATTGACACAATTTCTCCATGAGACAAGATAAATTTGAAAACAGAAACGAAAATGGTAAACCATCTGAGGGAATGCTATCTCCTATTAAGAGATACATATTATTTTTGTATTAGGGCGGTGCTCGACTGTGTTCGGTATAATACACAACTATCATTTGAATAGTGTTATAAGGTCCCCTACCCCAACCCTAAAGGGCCCCCGGGCCCCTAAAGAGCCCCCTCCCCTTCCCTCCCTCCGTTCCTCTTTCTCCCCTCCACCCCCTCCCCTCCTCCCCTCCCCTCCTCCCCTCCCCTCCTCTCCCCTCCCCCCATTTTTTAAAAATACTTTATTGAATCAATTTGTTTGTATGTCTGGGTTGGTGTTTGCAAGTCCAAGTGTTTGCCTTTGTTGGTTTGTATGATTAAAGCTGCTGTCTTTCTCTGGTTGTATGTCTGAATCTATTGGTTTGCATGTCTGGGTTGGTGTTTGCAAGTCCAAGAATATGTCTTTGTTGGTTTGAATGTCTAGTGTCTGTCTTTCTCTGTTTGTATATCCGAATCTATTTGTTTGCATGTCAGGGTTGGTGTTTGCAAGTCCAAGAATTTATCTTTGTTGGTTTGAATGCCTAAAGTGCATGTCTTTCTCTGTTTGTATGACTGAATCTATTTGTTTACATGTCTTGGTTGGTGTTTCTAAGTTCAATAATTTGTCTTTGTTTGTTTGAATGTATAAAGTGCCTGTCTTTCTCTGTTTGTATGTCTGAATCTATTTATCTGCATGTCTGGGTTGGTTTTTGCAAGTCCAAGAATTTGTCTTTGTTGGTTTTAATGTCTAAAGTGACTGTCTTTCTCTGTTTATATGTCTGAATCGATTTGTTTGCGTGTCTGGGTTGGTGTTTGCAAGTCCAAGAATTTGTCTTTGTTGGTTTGAATGTCTAAAGTGTCTGTCTTTCTCTGGTTGTATGTCTGAATCTATTTGTTTGCATGTCTGGGTTGGTATGTCATGTTTTCCCCCAATGCATCCGGTAGAAATTTTAAGATAACAATTTGTTCAAAAATAGTCCAAAGATCTCATAACACTGCTTTTGGGGTTAAAACAACCACCCATAGTATGGGGATAAGTGTTTTAAGTTATGCTCTAAGGGGATGTAAGGTTTTTATGAAGAGGTGGTCTTGTGAACTCTAGAGGAGGCTAATTTGATTGGAGGTTCATAGTTCTAGTTCCATTTTAAGAGTAAGCGGTATGGAGAGAAAATAGTCCCCCTCTACCTGATATCCTCTTTTCCCCAAACATATTCAATCGAAATTGTGAGACAGCCATTTTTTAGCCAATAGTCCAAAGAGAATATAACAATGTCTTCAGTAATCAAATATAAAAAATATTTAGGCAGACGTTGAACTAAATCAAAACAAACTATGACCATGTAAACACTCAAAAAGGTGACAAAGTAATATTTTAAGAACAACTTATATTATTAAGTTAGATCTTTAAGAGTAAGTTGTGAGGGATTTTGAACTAGCCAGAAGGCACTCTGTGTATACTTTCAGTACTACAACTACAGTTACTGTAACTAATGATGCTAAGAGTATTAAGGGAAAATTTCTAGTAGATGTTTAGGGGGCGTTCCAATTTAAAGAAAAACTGTATACATGCAGGTTTTTGAAAAGGTATATAATATCATAGGCAGCACCACTCAATAATAGCTAGAAATATCATTGAAACATTTAAAGAAGCTAATTCAATTCAAAACTATGGATTCTTGTAGAAAAAATACCGAAGAGATATAAAAAAATTTTTTTTCATGAAAATGACTTTGTCAATAAAAAACAAACAGAAATTCATATAAATTTTTTTTTCCACAAAACAATCTTTTCAAAGGAAAGTAAAGAGCTCCATTAAGCCAAAAATGGGCGGAAATGGAATCAAGTAATCATCCAAGCGTAAAACTACCAAAAATCCTTATCAATAAATAAATGAAGCCCAAAATGAACAGAAATTAGAATAAATAGCCGAGTCAAACTCGAAACGAGCAAAAATTAACATTTGTAGGGTTTATAAACCCAAGGCCTTCTCAAGAACAGAACATAATTTGCGCTTTAAGGGAAACAAAATATGTTTAAATTTTTTCATTTTTTTACTTAAATAAGTAAAAACACATTTTTTAATCATTTTTTTACCCATTTTTTATTTTAAGGAATAAATATTAGTAGAGGTATATTAAACCAACAATCCACGGTCATTTGTTTTTTCAGTAAAGCCCAAGTTATATTCTGGTCTTGAGAAGGTCTGTTCGTTTTTAGTTTAATTTAATTGTTGATAGTGATTTTTGGTATTTTTACGCTTGGAGGATTATTTGACTTTATGTCTTCAAATTTTCGGCTTAATAGAGCTCTTTACTTTTCTTTGAAAACTTATTCTGTGGAAAGTTTTTTAAATTAACACAAATATATGACAGAGTCATTCAGCCTGGGGGGGCGGGCTGCCCCACCCCCTTTCCCCCCTTATGGGCGCTGATGTCTCAATCTAGAATTATTATATCTCAATGTTTTTCACAATTAACAAAAACAATTGCGTCTTCTGCAGTTGGCCCTGCGCCTTCCAGGCCGGCCTTTGGCGTCCCGCTTCCCGCGTCCCACTTCCCGCTTTAGGGTGGCCACCATAGTGGCCACCCCGTGGGGTAGGGGTTGGGGGATCCCATTTCTAAGTGTATAAAAATGTATGTATTGCAAATAAAATGAAAAAAAGGGTTTTTAAACTGGTGTGATATTATGTTGTTGTTGTTGTTGTTGATTAAATGTGTGTTGTATAACATATTTATTCTTTTTGCAAATAAAATGAAAAAAACTGTGATATTATGTTAATTAAATGTTTTGTATATATTGTTAAATAAAATTGCTTTTTTTCTGATGGTTAACTGTTAAAATCTATTTTCTGTAAAAATTAAAAGAAAATATGATTCTAAATTGGTTTTGCTGTTGTTGTTCATGAAAGGAGTAGTAGTAGTAATATGAAAATTATTTATTAATTAGACATCTATAGTTTACAGTTAGTTGACGGTCAGCTGTTGAAGCCAAAATAATATGTATCAATTTAAATCACAATTCAGATCCTTTCTGTGTAGTCCATCAATGTCAGGCAAAACCATACTCTTAACTAAAATAATTAAAAATTGTGATTAAATGTTTATGAAAAAACCCGAAAAATCTACTATTGCAAGAGTGTTTGGCAGGAGTCCTATGATAAAATAAAAACTATTGCTAAATCTGTGCAGGTACAATTCATACAGGGACTTGATGTTTTCGACATTATTGAACCAAACTCTTGGCTGAAAATTGATGACTTAGCTGAATCTATTGAATAATGGTTCAGGAAATGCTACAATGGTTTACTGTTCGCTCACATCATCAACAGATTTCCATAACTCTAGTTCCAAACAATCTCTTTCATCAGAGCAAATGTATGAGAACACTTGCTTTGTACTGTACCTACTATATCATCTACAGAAATGTTCATGATTCAAATTCTCTAATAGCTCTCAATAAACAAATATATCCTAGTGGTGCAAATTTCTACTTTCAGCGTACAATAATGCAACAAATAAACCCTATGGCTACATTCTATTGGATCTTAATCGAAATACACCTGAGGATTTGCGTGTAGTAACAGATATTCTTGACAGTGAAATTACAGTATATCTTCCCGTGAACAGTAAAAAAGTTATTAGTTGTCATCATGACACTGAAGAAACTACTTGAAAATAGACATTTATTTACCGTTCTAAGCACGTCGAAACCATCACTTAGGAAAACCATACTCAAAAACGGTATTGACAGTCATTTGAATAATATAATATATGAACTTTGATTAAATTTAACTGAGGGCAATGTTAAACTGACAGAAATGGTTAGGTAACAGGCAAAGCTACATCGTTCCACTGTACATGCCTTGGCTTGCAAAAAGAAAGGAAAATATTTTAAAAGGAAACATCTTCTCCATGCTGGTGGTTGCTTTTTTATACTTTTACTGCCAATAATCACAGGACTTGTAAACAGTTTTTTCTAGATGGCTGAACTTTACAAGTTGACCCCAATAGATCTCGACCTTTCACCAATAGAACACTTTGAGGACAATCTGATTAAATTCATTAATGATGAGAATATTGGTGATGATAAAAAACTACTTTTACTTCAAGATGCACTTCGAAGAGTGGAAAAATATAAACCCTATCATGTAAGACCGGCAATGTAAGCGTAGTTGATCGCAAAAAGGAAACCTCTCTTCGATATTCTATTGCTGCTGGAACAATAACACAATCAAAGGAGAAATTGAATTCAATAGTGTCAAAAATTGGAAATCTACTGCCACCCTCATATCGTGAACAAAGTAAAAGAGTCTTATCATATCTCATGAAAAGTTGTCAAGATCATCTTCAAGTTGATAGTAATGGGAAACGAATTATAATTTAAGGGAAAAGTTATAATCTATTTGATTTAATTTATGATATGGTTACAAATCGTAAGGGACTTTTATCATTTGATAATCATCTAAACAACTCTTTAAATACATTAAACTTCCCCAAAAATCTTATTAGCAATAAGGAAATTCTAAAGAAATTAAATGAACATAGTCCATCAACAACAACATTGAAACAAGAAGAAGAAGAATAAAACAGATGAAGATTTTAAATCAATCTTGGAAAATACTAGCACACCTAGTAGAAATATTGATTTAATGAGGACTATTTAACGCTGAAAATGTTGATGTCAGTGTGAAGTATGAGACTATGAACAATTTCATCCTCAACAACCCCTGTCGGAAAATATAAACTTTCAGACATTTTCTAATCAACATTATTTCATCAATTTATCATCTAAATTTATTGATTTAAATGTTGTGGTGAAAAAAAGGTAAGACAATCAAACTCCCATTGTTGCCGATGGTCTATCCTATGAAAACTGCATCCTACACAACTTGTTCAAAGAAATTGATGTACTCATTAATGGAACATTGGTGATTTTTAGAAAAAATTTATCACACTATGTAAGTTACATACAATTTATGATGTTGACTCCAAAGTCATACAAAGAGTTGAGAGGACAGGCACTGGGCTATGAATATAAATCGAATGTTGATACTGACGATGATTTAACTGCTGCAGTGACCCAAGAGTATCATTTAGTTAGAAAATAAAATCATGAAATATTTAATATACCTCAATGGTTGCCTCCCAACGTTAAGATTGATATAAAATTACAACTAGCTCCAAACAATTTCATTTTGAGAAAAACAATTGCTGCAGCACCTAATACAAATTTTATTATTACTTCAGCATATTCTTCATGTTCGAAAACAACAGGTTATGAGCTCTGTTGCATTAGCAGTGGAAAAACAGAGAGCCAGTGGTAACAATATCAAACTTCTTGTTCCCCATACAGTCACCAATCAACGTCACATTGCCACTAGTTCTCGTAGCTATACCGGTTCGCTAATTATCAATGAAGAAATCCCCTCAAAACTCGCTTTGGCCTTTGTGAAGAGTACTAGTGCCGTTGGATCCTGCATCCTCCCATGATTTAAATTTTTTGGCTTATCTAGCCTTGGGTGCAAAGTGAATGGAATTCCCTTTTACACTTTATCCTTTGATAATACAAAAAACCTACAGAACTTTGTATGCATTGACTTCGCAATCACTAGATCATGACTCACAGCTATTTGAAAATAGAATAACCAATTCAATGTTTTCAAAAAATCATGGTTTCATTGTTTTGGACTTGTCTGGAACTCAAGATATGAGTATTGTTCGAACGGGGAATGTATGTTTAGACTGCAAACTTGTCGATGCTTTGACTGAAAGTATCACGTTAATGCCGCTGAGTCAATTTGAAACTTATTGGGAAATCATCCCCGATGGCAGTGTTCTACTAGACCTCGCACCATGAACACAAATCAAATAATCAGCCTATTTAATATGGATTCATACATGTTCAAATACAAATCTTATTGTATACCATCGGACTTATTTGAAAATATTCCCAGTGTTAGCAATACCCTAATCATTGTTAATAGCAGTCCATCGAGTGTAAAAACAGGTCGTTGGCTATGCATTTTTCAAACCACAGAAAATATAGAATTTTTGATCCTCTTGGCCTTTCATATGAATTCTCCACCCCACACATCAAAAACTTTATTGAAAGTAGTGGGAAACTATTATTCAAAACCAGAAGAGAGTACAGGATTTAACAACTAAGAGCTATGGTTTTTATGCACTACTGTATTTCATTTCCAGATGTCGTGGCTATACTTACAAGCAGTTTTTCAACATTTATGTTGACAATCCTCGTCTGAATGACTTCTTACTGGAAAATGTACTTTCAAACATGTATAATATTGATTTTAGTGCCCTAAGAACAAAATGTACTAAAAATGTATGTAAAGATGTTAATTAATAAAAATATTGTATATACATAAAAATGACCTTTTTCTCCTCTTTAGATTTCTTCTTCTACGTATAGGTACTTGCCGAGAACAACTAATGCTGGTAGATCATCTGAATCCACTGTATATTGATCCTGGTGTGCTGCAATATCCGGGTCATATTTTCTACAGTACAATGTAACCTCACTCTTATTATGTCTCTTTGTATAGTCAATCATACGATTTTCATTCATATTGTAAAATTCACGTCTTTCAATTTGCTTATTTTAAGCAATTTCACATACAGTGTTTTCAAAGGGTGAATAACATTCTGTAACAGCCAAAAAACAATCAGTAGGCTTATCATAATAGTAATCTTTGTCTTCACAACGTTGATTTAGAAACCAAATTTTTTTGTTATTCCAACAGTTGAATCGTAGACCTGATTCTTCCTTCCCAAACAATTTAAAGCCACGACGATACCAGTCTCTTAGAAATAAACTAAAATCACATTTAGGATTCCTTCCAATCATACCAGGTTAGGTATTCTCCCACTGACTACATTTATTATAATGAAAATTGGAGCATGGGTGTCGTCTAGGGTGAGAGTCATAAATCTCTTCAAGACGGGAATTACAGCCTTTAATTTGTACTGTATATCCTCTATACAATTTAATGGGTTGCATAAGCTACACTTTTCATCATACTCGTCAATCATTGTAGAAATCTCACATGATGACTAGCTGCCCAGACTATACAAGCATAGTGAACATGTATAGAACATTTTCTCAGCGCCAAAATAAAACTGATATACGATTGGTAAATTGAGAGGGAGAGAGTGAGAGAGAGGAGTAATCGAATGATATCATAAAACCTGTTTGAACAAGATATTCAAAATTCACGATTTACTATTCTCATTAAGAAAAACCATGTTCTTAAATTTTTAAGGTAGTTTGTTCAATAGCAAGTCCATAATACCATTTTGTTTTGTTTCGATTAATATGTCAATAGATTGTGTAAATGTGTTTTGACCACGACGTAAAAGTTTCATACTAGAGTCCAATGATGATTTAAATATCGTCAAGTATGCTTTTAGAAAATATTTCCTTTGAAGATATAACTCCAGAAAATCATCATCTAGAATCAAACATTTTTCCATAGTCACAAGATTCTGTATAATTTTCTCTTTCTCAAATCCATCCATTTTTTACAATCCTAACCCACTCACAACCCACTTCCGACTAACTAGGATTCTTTCTACTTAAGAATATTTGCTAACCTACTATAAAATATATTTTCGATTTAGAAATATTTTAATAATATATATAATTACAGCAATAATAATCAATGATACAACTTATTCTCCTCAATATATTTTACTATTGTATTTAAAGCAGCTTTAACTCTATTTATATGTACTATATCAAGTTTCGCTGCAAAGCATAACTGCTCCTCTAATTAAAGTTTGCTCAATGATATCACATATCTTGCATGCATATCATCCCATTCAATACTTAGTCGAGATCCTCTTATAATTTCTACTGCTACGTTTGGTTCTCTCGTCTTTTTATCATTGCTACTACCAGCTCCACCATCAACTTCTAAAAGTGTAAACATAGCTTTCATTTTTGCTAATATCTTGTCATATAATAACGTATAAACAAACTGTTCTCTCTCTAAATTCAATTCTCCTACTAATATGAATTACAGTGAAAACCACTCCTTATATTGAATGTGGTTGCTCTGGATAGATTGCTATGGTCTCATAGCTATGGTGTCCTACGAGTACTAATGATGAATAAATTATATGCCATCATTATCTATTGAGATGGTTTAGACCTTTAGGCTCTTCGTCCACTATATCAATATGCTTCGAGTATAACCAGTTTGATATGTTTCTACGATCTCCTTCAGTATTTCTATAACTATCGGCTCAGAAACATGTCTGGTTTGGCCCAGAAACCTGTCTGGTAGGTTTTGTTCAGCTCATAGTAGTTGATGCCTTACTACTGGTGAGAGTAAATTTCAATTCAAATGTAAGTGAATGTATTATTTGGATTAAGGAGGAAATTCTGATTCTAAATGTATAAAATTTGTATTTCTTTGCTATCTTATTAGTGAGTTAATAGTAGGAATGCATCTATTGATTTGAACGGGAGTTAACAATATTGCCAGATAAGAGCCAGGCTAACGGTACAAGATCACGTGTCCATTTCTTGGCCAATCAGGGACTTAGAATACATGGAGAAGTATACAACATTGCCAGATAAGAGCGAGTCTAATAGTACAAGATCACGTGTCTCTTTCTAGGCCAATCACGGGACTTAGAATACTTAGGGCAAAATGCAAATGCACACTAAATACTAATGGGACAAGATTATTGATCTCCAAAGGGAACAAGATCAGACTAGATTTCTGGGAAATTGATTTGCATAATCGACAATGATGGAACTCTGACGGGGAATTATAATATATCATGAGGGGAATTAGGAAACTAAAAGGCATCATTTTCTTTGGTCTGAGAGATAAAGTCTGGAATTCTTTCGATGCCTTAATGGTGTCTAGGACATCTTAGATAAATTATTTGGGTGAAACAGATTGAGACATTTAGATAAATTATTTGGACGAAACAAATTGAACATTTTAGGGGATTACTTTAGCGAAACAGATTGAGACATTTTAGGGGATAAATTTGGAAGAAGTAGAAACGAAAAAGGTAAGGCATCTCATGGAATGCTAACTCTATTAAGAGATACATATTATTTTTATTTGGGCGGTTCTCGATGGTGTTCTGTATAATACACAAGTAGCATTTGAAGTGTTGTAAGGTCTCCTACCCCAACCTCAAAGCCTCCTCACCCAACTTTTAGGCCCCCCATTTTTCAACACTTTTTTTTAAAGTGTTTTTTTTTTAATTTTTTTTAACTAACTTTTACTTGATACACTCAAATTTCTCTTAGAAGTAACAGGTATTTTCTTAACAGTAACAAATTTCTTCTAATAGCACCAAGTTTTCCGTCGAAGATAACAAATTTCTCATAAAGTATCAATTTTTTTCACTGATAACAAGTTATCTGCTAGAAGTAACAAGTTTTTTGTCAATGATACCAATTTTTTCATAGAAGTAACAATTTTTTCGTTATGATAACAAGTTTTCTGTCAGAAGTAGCAAGTTTTCCTTATCACTAACAAATTTTCTCCATCGAAGTAACAACTTATTCCTTAATACTAATAAACTTTTACTTAAAACACTTAAATTTCTCTTAGAAGTAACAGTTTTTTTCTTAGCAGCAACAAATTTCTTCTAATAGCACCAAGTTTTCCATCAAAGATAACAAATTTCTCTTAAAAGTGACAAGTTTTCTGTCAATGACATCAAATTTTTCATAGAAGTAACAATTTTTTCGTTTATGATAACAAGTTTTCTTTCAGAAGTAGCAAGTTTTCCTTATAACTAATAAAATTTCTCATCAGAGTAACAACTTTTCCCTTAATACTAACAAACTTTTACTTAATACACTCAAATTTCTCTTAGAAGTAATAAGTATTTTCTTATCAGTAACGTATTTTTCTAAGAGCACCAACCTTTCCGTCAATGGTAATAAATTTCTCTTAAAAGAAACAATTTTCCGTCAATGATAACTAGTTATCAGTTAGAAGTAACAAGATTTCTGTCAATGATACCATTTTGTTTAGAATTAACAAATTTTTAGCTATGATAACAATTTTTCTGTCAGAAGTAGCAAGTTTTCCTTATCACTAACAAATTTTCTCCATCGAAGTAACAACTTATTCCTTAATACTAATAAAATTTTACTTAAAAAACTTAAATTTATTCTTAGAAGTAACAGTTTTTTTTTCATAGCAGTAATAAATTTCTTCTAATAGCACCAAGTTTTCCATCAACGATAAAAAATTTCTCTTAAAAGTGACAAGTTTTCTGTCAATGATAACAA
The DNA here is from genome assembly GCF_049724085.1 of Artemia sp. Qi Xiang Cuo. Classification (NCBI taxonomy): domain Eukaryota; kingdom Metazoa; phylum Arthropoda; class Branchiopoda; order Anostraca; family Artemiidae; genus Artemia; species Artemia sp. Qi Xiang Cuo. The sequence continues at coordinate 64,997,194 of NC_142799.1, read as the reverse complement.
ATTTTTTTTTAGAAGTAACAATTATTTCGTTTATGATAAAAAGTTTTCTGTCAGAATTAACAAATTTTTCTTAACACTAACAAATTTTCTCTTCTGAGTAACAGCTTTTTCCTTAATACTAACAAACTTAACATACTCAAATTTCTCTTAGAAGTAACACCAACCTTTCCGTCAATGATAATAAATTTCACTTAAGAGTTTTCTCCAATAATAACAAGTTATCTGTTAGAAGTAACAAGTTTTCTGTCAATGATACAAAATTTTCTTAGAAGAAACAATTTTTCGTTCTGATAACAAGTTTTCTGACAGAAGTAGCAAGATTTCCTTAACACTAATAAATTTTCTTTTCGAAGTATTGACATTTTACCTTAATACTAACAAACTTTTACTTAACACACTCAAATTTATCTTAGAAGTAATAGGTATTTTCTTAACGGTAACATATTTTTCTAAAAGTACCAACCTTTCCGCCAATGATAATAAATTTCTCTTAAAAGAAACCATTTTTCATCAATGATAACTAGCTATCAGTTAGAAGTAATAAGTTTTCTGTCAAAGATACAAAATTTTTCTCAGAAGTAACAATATTTTCGTAATGATAAAAAGTATTCTGTCAGAAGTAGCAAGTTTTCATTAACACTTACAATTTGTTTCATCAGAGTAACAACTTTTTCCTTAATACTAACAAACTTTTACTTAACACACTCAAATTTCTCTTAGAAGTTTTAGGTATTTTCTTAACAGTAACATATTTTTATAATAAAACCAACCTTTCCGTCAATGATAATAAATTTCTTTTAAAAGAAACAATTTTTCGTTAATGATAACTAGTTATCAGTTAGAAGTAACAAGTTTTCTGTCAATGATACAATTTTTTTTTAGAAGTAACAATTTTTCGTTATACAAACAAGTTTTCTGCCAGAAGTAGCATTATTTCCTTAACACTACCAAACTTTTCTTCGAAGCATAAACATTTTCCATTAATACTAACAAACTTTTACTTAACACGCTCAAATTTCTCTTATAATTAACAGGTATTTTATTAACAGTAACAAATTACTTCCGATTTTCCGTTTTTCCTAGCACCAAGTTTTCCGTCAGAGATAACAAATCCGTCAGAGATAATAGAAGTAACAATTTTTTCGTTATGATAACAATTTTTCTGTCAGAAGTAGGAAGTTTTCATTAACACTAACCAATTTTCTTATCAGAGTAACAACTTTATCCATTAATACTAACAAACTTTTACTTAACACACTCAAATTTCTCTTAGAAGTAATAACAGTAACATATTTCTTCTAATAACACCAACCTTTCCGTCAATGATGAGAAATTTCTCAAAGTAGTAAAAATTTTTTCGTTATGATGACAAGTTTTCGGTCAGAAGTAGCAAGTTTTCATAAATACTAAAAATTTTCTCATCAGAATAACAACTGTTTACTTAATACTAACAAACTTTTACTTAACACACTCAAATTTTTCTTAGAAGTAATGGGTATTTTCTTAACAGTAACATATTTTATCTAATAACACCAACCTTTCCCTCAATGATGATAAATTTCTTTTAAAAGTAACAATTTTTCATCATTGATAACTAGATATCAGTTAGAAGTAACAAGTTTTCTGTCAATAATACTAAATTTTTTTTCTTAGAATTAACAAGTTTTTTTTCATTTTTGATCACAAGCTTTCTTTCAGAAGTAGCAAATTTTCTTTATCACTAACAAATTTTCTCATCATAGTAAAAATTTTTCCGTAATACTAACAAACTTTTACTTAACACACTCAAATTTCTCTTAGAAGTAACAGTTATTTTCTTAACAGTAACAAATTTCTTCTAATAGCACCAAGTTTTCCGTCAAAGATAACAATTTTCTCATATAAGTATCTATTTTTTTCACTGATAACAATTTATCTGATAAAAGTAACAAGTTTTCTGTCAATGATACCATTTTTTTCATAGAAGTAAAACAATTTTTGTTATGATAACAAGTTTTCTGTCAGAAGTAGCAAGTTTTCCTTAGCACTAACAAATTTTCTCCATCGAAGTAACAACTTATTCCTTAATACTAATAAACTTTTGCTTAAAACATTTAGATTTCTCTTAGAAGTAAAAGTTTTTTTTCTTAGCAGTAACAAATTTCTTCTAATAGCACCAAGTTTTCCATCAAAGATAAAAAATTTCTCTTAAAAGTGACAAGTTTTCTGTCAATGATACCAAATTTTTCCTAAAAGTAACAATTTTTTCGTTTATGATAACAAGTTTTCTGTCAGAACTAGCAAGTTTTCCTTATAACTAACAAATTTTCTCATCAGAGTAACAACTTTTTCCTTAATAGTAACAAACTTTTACTTAACCCACTCAAATTTCTCTTAGAAGTAATGTGTATTTTCTTAACAGTAACATATTTTTCTAAAAGCACCAACCTTTCCGTCAATGATAATAAATTTCTCCTAAAAGAAACAATTTTTCGTCAATGATAACTAGTTATCAGTTAGAAGTAACAAGTTTTCTGTCAATGATACCAAATTTTTTTTAGAAGTAACAATTTTTTTTTGTTATGATAACAAGTTTTCTGTCAGAAGTAGAAAGTTTTCCTTATCTCTAACAAATTTTCTCCATCGAAGTAACAACTTATTCCTTAATACTAATAAACTTTTACTTAAAACACTTAAATTTCTCTTAGAAGTAACAGTTTTTTTTCTTAGCAGTAATAAATTTATTCTAATAGCACCAAGTTTTCCATCAACGATAACAAATTAAACTTGTTTGAAAAAAATATTTGATTGCTTAAAAATGTTTATTAAGTAAATGCGATTATTTCCGACAAAATATAAAACAATCAACACATTGGAACGGATATTTATCTTCCAAAACCAAAGTCCTCACCATAGCCGCCGAAACCACCATAGGAGCCGTAGCTGCTAGAGCTGGAATAAATTTGACGATGTCCACCATATCAACCTCCATAGCCACCTCCAATACCTAAGATAAGTGAATACTATTTATTAGTACGCAAGTCTTGAATCTAAATATTACAATATCCGATATCAAGATGTGTTGAACTGCAAAGTAACCATTTTGATGGAAAGTACAATTTTGATAAAGTATCTAAATGGGATACGATCAAGCATTTTAAAATGACTGATGATAAGCCATGGTAAAATTTTTCTCTTTGGTCGACCACCTGATTGCTGCTTGTGACCGTCTCCCATCTTATTCTTTATTATTCAAAATCTAAAAACTAAATTCTCAAAATTGTCACTGCAGCATTGAAGAAACAGCATAGCACTTCTTTTTTGAATGTCCAATATAAATATTTTTAGATTGGAACTAAGTTTAAATCGAAGATACTGTTGTCATGTTTCCCTTTTGATTTAACTATTTAATGGGAGATATTGACCTAGGATTTGAGCTTCTCGAGGCATTATCGCTTTAATGAACAATAAGTAAATTTATTCAATGTCGCAATGAAGTCTAAGTACTTATTAGCATGCAAGCAGGTGGTATCTTATTGTTCTTCGTTTCTCGTAGGTCATTTTGTGACACACTTTTGTGGCCAGTTAAACTAGCTTCTTGTTTCTCTTTGGCTACTAGCCTATCTTCAACTGTTTTCAAGCACGTCATTTAAATCGAAGCTCTTACTAAAGTTATTGATTTTTAAATAAAAGGTTTGACAAGCTTTTTGACATTCTTCTTAATTTTTTTTTCTGTAATAAGTATGTCACAGAAATATCTGGGAACAAAGAGACGACGGAAAGCAGAAAAAAAAACATCGAAAATGCATGTCTGAGGGAATATATCTGACTTATCCTTTGCCAAAAAAAAAATCGTTCTACATACATAAGATTGAAGCTGCAACAACTACCGATATCCTTCAAAGAAATCCTTCAAATATAATTTCTTTTGTTATTATTATTATTTTAGCAGCTAAGTCTAGACTGAAGAAAAAATCTCTAAATAAAAACATTCAAAAAGTATCTAATTTAAAACATTCAAAATTAAGTTTAAAAACTAGAAGAATGAGGAAAATAGCCAGTTTCTTTCATGCCAAATATATAAGGTGCTTTAAAAGACAAGCTGTGCTTGTATTGATGCGCGGGGGTATTTCTTATCTAGAGTTACGAACAGGGTCCCAATTTTAAAATCCAAACTTCTCTTTTTTCTGGTCCAAAGCCCTTAGAACCTGCTTCAAACTATGGGATCTAACTTAGGGATTGAACTAAACATTGAAAAACACAATAAATTAAAAGAAAAACAAGAGCAAAGGAAAAAAGTAAGAAACAAGAGCAAAGAAAAGTAAGAGATTAACCGATGGGAAATAATCCTAAACTAATAACAGCTAGAAGCCAGTGAGTAATAGCTCCTATGCTGTTTGGATAAGGCCCTGTATGTTTAAAGGTTAAACATGGCTCTGAAATTTTTTTATCTATATTTTTTATTGTATGCTTTAAACGAGATGTATAATAGATGCTTCATCCTGAGTTTCAAAAACAAATAAAGGGTTTGTTTTTCTTATTTTTCAAAATACTGATGGATGTAAATATATTACATAAAGTGTATCTTGGGAAGCACAAATTTCATGAATTATATTTTTTGGAAACAATATTTTTTTCATTTTTTTTAAAGAGGAATCGCAACAACATAAAATGAGTGTATCAAAGACAAAGGATCCGTTAGCTAATTCTCCCAGGGGACTATTTATTATTGAAACCTAATGAGGATTTGTGACTTGGTTATGAAATTTGATTGAAAAGACAATGGAATTGTGTCGGTGAAGATTACAATCAAAGCAGATTAAACCACAGAAAATACGAAGAGCTGTCAAATTGATCAAATGACATTTATTTTGAGGTGATTGTTGGAATTTTGGTAGCAGGCAAACTAGAACGTTTTTAGAGTTGGTCCTTTCCTGAATTTTAAAAAGGAAATTCTGCTCCGTTTGATTGAAAAGACAAAGTTTACACTTTCCAATGGTATAAGTTTCTCTAAAACTAAATATACCTATCTCGAGCACAGAACAAGAATAGTTACAAGGTTTTTCTAAGATTTCAGGGAAAGTAGATGTCAGATTTTAGTTTTCTGCCATTTATTCGGATCACCTATCCAAACCCTACAAGTTAAGGCAAGACCGCCCAATCAATTCTAAATAATTTGGCCACACAAAATAAAAAGTTTACAGTGGACGAGATAGGCTGATTCCTTAGGGTATCGAATCCCTTTAAGAAAGCTTGTGAGACAGATTGTATACCTATAGGCTATATATTGTATGACGCGAGGGCGCTATAAGATCTAAAAGTCTACTTTTCGAAAAAACACAACATTATTTTCAAATCAAAGCCTTTAAATTTTCCTTTTTAGTACCGTAAAAAATGTACCGGGCTTGCATTACATGGTTTGTACTTTCTTACTAATTTATGACTTAGTCCTGTTTTAATTGCAGAAAATACAAAGTTTATCCAAATAATTATCGTCTTAATATAAAAAATGATGGTCATATTTGACATAAGTAGGGATGGGTAAGAAGGTCCGGTACGAACATAATTTATGCATGTTTTTATGGTTTCTCTCACTGAGGATGAAAAAACATTTTTTTTTCACTTTGATGGTGGTTTTCTTGGATGTCAACAACAATTGCTGGGTGTTTCATGGATGTCAACAACAATTTATGTATGTATTTATGGTTTTTCTAACTGAGAATGAAAAAACATGCTTTTTCTCACTTTGATGATTGTTTTCTTGGATGTCAACAACAATTGATGGATGTTTCTTGGATGTCAACAGCAATTTATGTATGTTTTCATGGTTTTTCTAACTGAGAATGAAAAAACAAGGTTTTTCTCTTTTTGATGGTTGTCAACATAAGTTCACATCAACCATTGCTGGATGTTTCTTGGATGTCAACATCCGGTTGGAATACTATGATAAGAAGGTGACATCATCAGATAAGGAAATTATTTTCTTGAATGTCAACATCCGGTTGGAATACTATGATAACAAGGTAGCATCATCAGATAAGGAAAGTTCAATATTGGAATATTCTTATCCGAGACTTGAAAATACAAACAGAAAAAGATAACTGATTGACACAATTTCTCCATGAGACAAGATAAATTTTAAAGCAGAAACGAAAATGGTAAACCATATGAGGGAATGCTAACTCCTATTAAGAGATACATATTATTTTTATATTAGGGCGGTTCTCAACTGTGTTCGGTATAATACACAACTATCATTTGAATAGTGTTATAAGGTCTCCTACCACAACCCCAAAGGGCCCCCGGGCCCCCAAAGAGCCCCCTCCCCTTCCCTACCTCCTCTCCCCTCCTCCCTTCCCCTCCCCCTCCCCTCCTCTCCCCTCCCCCCATTTTTTTAAAATACTTTATTGAATCAATTTGTTTGTATGTCTGGGTTGGTGTTTGCAAGTCCAAGTGTTTGCCTTTGTTGGTTTGTATGTCTAAAGCTTCGGTCTTTTTCTGGTTGTATGTCTGAATCAATTGGATTGCATGTCTGGGTTGATGTTTGCAAGTCCAAAAATATGTCTTTGTTGGTTTGAATGTCTAAAGTGTCTGTCTTTCTCTGTTTGTATGTCTGAATCTGTTTGTTTGCATGTCAGGGTTGGTGTTTGCAAGTCCAAGAATTTGTCTTTGTTAGTTTGATTATCTAAAGTGCCTGTCTTTTTCTGTTTGTATGACTGAATCTATTTGTTTGCATGTCTGGGTTGGTGTTTCTAAGTTCAATAATTTGTCTTTGTTGGTTTGAATGTCTAAAGTGCCTGTCTTTCTCTGTTTGTATGTCTGAATCTATTTATCTGCATGTCTGGGTTGGTGTTTGCAAGTCCAAGAATTTGTCTTTGTTGGTTTGTCTATCTAAAGTGCCTGTCTTTTTCTGTTAATATGTCTGAATCCATTTGTTTGCGTGTCTGGGTTGGTGTTTGCAAGTCCAAGAATTTGTCTTTGTTGGTTTGAATGTCTAAAGTGTCTGTCTTTCTCTGGTTGTATGTCTGAATCTATTTTTTTGTATGTCTGGGTTGGTATGTCATATTTTCCCCCAATGCATCCGGTAGAAATCTTAAGATAACCATTTGTTCAAAAATAGTCCAAAGATCTCATAACACGGCTTTTGGGGTTGAAACAACCACCCATAGTGTGGGGATAAGTGTTTTAAGTTATGCTCTAAGGGGATGTAAGGTTTTTGTGAAGAGGTGGTCTTGTGAACTCTAGAGGAGGCTAATTTGATTGGAGGTTCATAGTTCTAGTTCAATTTTAAGAGTAAGCGGTATGGCGAGAAAATAGCCGCCCCTCTTCCTGATTTCCTCTTTTCCCCAAACATATTCAATCGAAATTGTGAGACAGCCATTTTGTAGCCAAAAGTCCAAAGAGAATATAACAATGTATTCAGTAATCAAATATAAAAAATATTTAGGCAGACGTTGAACTAAATCAAAACAAACTATGACCATGTAAACACTCAAAAAGGTGACAGAGTAATATTTTAAGAACAACTTATATTATTAAGTTAGATCTTTAAGAGTAAGTTGTGGGGGATTTTGAAATAGCCAGAAGGCACTCTGTGTATACTTTTAGTACTACAACTACAGTTACTGTAACTAATGATGCTAAGAGTATTAAGGGAAAATTTCTAGTAAATGTTTAGGGGGCGTTCCAATTAAAAGATAAACTGTATACATGCAGGTTTTCGAAAAGGTATATAATATCATAGGCAGCACCACTCAATAGTAGCTAGAAATATCATTGAAACATTTAATAAAGCTAATTCGATTCAAAACTATGTATTCTTGTAGAAAAAATACCGATGAGATATAAAAAAAAAATTTCATGAAAATGACTTTGTCAATAAAAAACGAACAGAAATTCATATAAATTTTTTTTCCACAAAAAAATCTATTCAAAGGAAAGTAAAGAGCTCCATTAAGCCAAAAATGGCCGGAAATGGAGTCAAGTAATCATCCAAGCGTAAAAATACCAAAAATCCTCATCAATAAATAAATGAAGCCCAAAATGAACAGAAATTAGAATAAATAGCCGAGTCAAACTCGAAACGAGCAAAAATTAACATTTGTAGGGTTGATAAACCCAAGGCCTTCTCAAGAACAGAACATAATTTGCGCTTTAAGGGAAACAAAATATGTTTAAATGTTTTCACTTATTTACTTAAATAAGTAAAAACACATTTTTTAATCACTTTTTTTTACCCATTTTTTATTTTAAGGAATAAATATTAGTTTAGGTATATAAAACCAACAATCCACGGTCATTTGTTTTTTCAGTAAAGCCCAAGTTATATTCTGGTCTTGAGAAGGCATGGGGTTGTCAGCCCTAGTAATGTTAATTTTTGCTGGTTCTGACTTTGACTCGGCTATTTATTATAATTTCTGTTCGTTTTTAGTTTAATTTAATTGTTGATAGTGATTTGTGGTATTTTTACGCTTGGAGGATTATTTGACTTTATTTCTTCAAATTTTTGGCTTAATAGAGCTCTTTACCAATCTTTGAAAACTTATTCTGTAGACAGTTTTTTAAATTAACACAAATATATGACAGCGTCATTCAGCCAGGGGGGGCAGGCTGCCCCACCCCCTTTCCCCCCTTATGGGCGCCGATGTCTCTGTGTGTGTATGTGTGTGTGTGTTTGTGTTTGTGTGTGCAAAGTAGAGTTATTATATCTCAATGTTTTTCACAATTAAAAAAAACAATTGCGTCTTCTGCAGTTGGCCCTGCGCCTTCCAGGCCGGCCTTTGGCGTTCCGCTTCCCGCTTTTGGGTGGCCACCATAGTTGCCACCCCGGGGGGTAGGGGTTGGGGGATCCCATTTCTAAGTGTATAAAAATGTATGTATTGCAAATAAAATGAAAAAAAGTTTTTTAAAATGGTGTGATATTATGTTGTTGTTGTTGTTGTTGTTGATTAAATGTGTGTTGTATAAAATATTTATTCTTTTTGCAAATAAAATGAAAAAAACTGTGATATTATGTTGATTAAATGTTTTGTATATATTGTTAAATAAAATTGCTTTTTTTCTGATGGTTAACTGTTAAATTTTATTTTCTGTTAAAAATAAAAGAAAATATGATTCTAAATTGGTTTTGTTGTTGTTGTTCATGAAAGGAGTAGTAGTAGTAATATGGAAATTATTAATTCATTAGACATCTATAGTTTACAGTTAGTTGTAGGTCAGCTGTTGAAGCCAAAATAATAGGTATTAATTTAAAACCCAATTCAGATCGTTTCTCTGGGGTCTATCAATGTCGGGCAAAACAAAACTCTTAACTAAAATAATTAAAAATTGTGATTAAATGTTTATGAAAAAACCAAAAAAATCTACTATTGCTACAGTGTTTGGCAGGAGTCATATGATAAAATAAAAGCTATTGCTAAATCTGTGCAGGTACAATTCATACGGGGACTTGATGTTTCCGACATTATTGAACCAAAATCTTGGCTGAAAATTGATGATTTAGCTGATTCTATTGAATAATGGTTCAGGAAATGCTACAATAGTTTACTGTTCGTTAAAATCATAAACAGATTTCCGTAACGCTAGTTCTACACAATCTCTTTCATCAGAGCAAATGTATGAGAACGCATGCTTTGAACAGTACCTTCTATATCGTTTACAGAGTTGTTCGTGATTCAAGTTCTCTAATAACTCTCAATAAACAGATATATCCTGGTGGTGCAAATTTCTACTTTCAGCGTACAATAATGCAACAAATAAACCCTATGGCTACATTCTATTGGATCTTAATCGAAATACACCTGAGGATTTGCGTGTAGTAACAGATATTCTTGACAGTGAAATTACAGTATATCTTCCCGTGAACAGTAAAAAAGTTATTAGTTGTCATCATGACACTGAAGAAACTACTTGAAAATAGACATTTATTTACCGTTCTAAGCACGTCAAAACCATCACTTAGGAAAACCATACTCAAAAACGGTATTGACAATCATTTCAATAATCTAATATATGAACTTTGATTAGATTTAACTGAGGGCAATGTTAAACTGACAGAAGTGGTTAGGTAACAGGCAAAGCAACATCGTTCCATGGTACGTGCCTTGGCTTGCAAAAAGAAAGGAAAATATTTTAAAAGGAAACATCTTCTCCAAGCTGGTGGTAGCTTTTTTACCTTTTTACTGCCAATAATTACAGGACTTGTAAACAGTTTTTTCTAGATGGCTGAACTTTACAAGTTGATCCCAATAGATCTTGACCTTTCACCAATAGAACACTTTGAGGACAATCTGATTAAATTCATTAACGATGAGAATATTGGTGATGATAAAAAACTACTTTTACTTCAAGATGCACTTCGAAGAGTGGAAAAATATAGGCCCTATCATGTAAGACCAGTCAATGTAAGCGTAGTTGATCGCAAAAAGGAAACATCTCTTCGATATTCTATTGCTGCTGGAACAATAACACAATCAAAGGAGAAATTGAATTCAATAGTGTCAAAAATTGGAAATCTACTGCCACCCTCATATCGTGAACAAAGTAAAAGAGTCTTATCATATCTCATGAAAAGTTGTCGAGATCATCTTCAAGTTGGTAGTAATGGGAAACGAATTATAATTCAAGAGAAAAGTTATAATCTACTTGATTTAATTTATGATATGGTTACAAAACGTAAGGGACTTTTATCATTTGACAATCATTTACACGACTTTTTAAATACATTAAACTTCTTGAAAAGTCTTATTAGCAGTAAAGCGGACATTACACTACGTGTTTGCGTTCAAAATGGTTGAAGTTTTGAAACACGTTTATGAAAATATTGGTGAAGCGGGAAGTTTAAGTTCCCCCACCATGCTTTCCAAAGTCGCAAGTTTTGACACTAAAAGTGCACAAGAGCATCTACAAAATGAATCAAGTTAAACTCTACATGGAAATCATAGGGTCTGTGGTAATAATTGTCAAAAATTTAAGGCTTGTTTCCCACTGCATATAATGCAAGCAGATCTCTTAGCTTAAGATGAGATTCAAAGGCGTCACAATACACCCTATAAATATATTCTACTTGCAATCAGTGTCTATAGTCGCTATGCATATGCCATTCCATTGCAGACAAAGAGAGGTGTTGAAGTTGCTCAGGCTATAGAAAGTATTCTTGAACAAGATTCTTGCAAAGGAAGTTCAAACGGACCGTGGTAGTGAATTTGTTAATCAACGGACCGTGGTAGTGAATTTGTTAATCTATCTTTTTCAAAGATAACAAATTTCTCTTAAAAAAACAAGTTTTCTGTCAATGATACCAAAGTTTTTATAGAAGCAACAATTTTTTTCATTTATGAAAACAAGTTTTCTGTCAGAAGTTGCAAGTCTTCCTTATCACTAACAAATTTTCTCATCAGAGTAACAACTTATTCCTTAATGCTAACAACTTTTATATAACACACTCAAATTTCTCTTAGAAGTAATAGGTAGTTTCTTAAATGTAACATATTTTTTTTAATAACACCAACCTTTCTGTCAATGATAATAAATTTCTCTTAAAAGTAGCAATTTTTCATCATTGGTATCTAGTTATCAGTTAGAAGTAACAAGTTTTTTGGCAATGATACCATATTTTTTTAGAAGTAACATTTTTTTCATTATGATAACAAGCTTTCTGCTAGAAGTAGCAAGATTTCCTTAACACTAACAAATTTTCTCTTCGAAGTATCAACATTTTCCATTAATACTAACAAACTTTTACTTAACACACTCAAATTTCTCTTATAAATTACAGGTATTTTCTTAGTACTAACAAATTTGTTCTAACAGCACCAAGTTTTCCGTCAAAGATAACAAATTTCTCACAGAAGTATCAATTGTTTGTCACTGATAACAAGTTATCTGCTAGAAGTAACAAGTTTTTTGTCAATGATACCAAATTTTTTCTTAGAAGTATAAATTTTTTCGTTATGATAAAAAGTTTTCTGTCAGAAGTAGCAAGTTTTCATTATCACTAACAAATTTTCTCCATCGAAGTACCAACTTATTCCTTAATACTAATAAGCTTTTAATTAAAACACTTGAATTTCTCTTAGAAGGGACAGTATTTTTTCTTAGCAGTAACCAATTTCGTCTAATAACACAAAGTTTTCCAACAAAGATATCAAATTTGTCTTAAAACTGATAATTTTTGACAATGATAGCAACTTTTATGTTAGAAGTAGAATGTTTTCTGTCAAAGATACCAAATTTGTCATAGAAGTAACAATTTTTTTCGTTTATGATATCAAGTTTTCTGTCAGAAGTAGCAAGTTTTCCTTGACACTAACAAATTTTCTCATCGGAGTAACAACTTTTTTCTTAATACTAACAAACTTTTACTTAACACACTCAAATTTCTCTTAGAAGTAATAGATATTTTCTTAACAGTAACAAATTTTTTCTAATAACACCAACCTTTCCGTCAATGATAATAAATTTAACTTGAAAGTTACAATTTTTCGCCAATAAAAACAAGTTATCTATTAGAAGTAACAATTTTTCTGATAATAATACCAAATTTTTCTTATAAGTAACAATTTTTCGTTATGATAACTAGTTTTCTGACAGAAGAAGCAAGATTTCCCTAACACTAACAAATTTTCTTTTCGAAGTATTAACATTTTCCCTTAATACTAACAAACTTTTACTTAGCACACTAAATTTCTCTTAGAAGCAATAGGTATTTTCTTAACAGTAATATATTTGTCTAAAAGCACCAACCTTTCCGTCAATGATAATAAATTTCTCTTAAGAGAAAAATTTTTTCGTCAATGATAACTAGCTATCAGTTAGACATAACTAGCTATCAGTTGGGTGTTTTAATTTTTAAGGTTAATTTAGTCTAGGTTATGCGCGGGCACGTAAACTAAAGTAAATTAACCTTAAAAATTAAAAAAATCAACTTTATTAGAAAAAATGCAAAAAATTAACCTTAAAAATTAATAAAATCCAACTTTATTAAAAAAAATATGCGAACATATACCCAATTCCTAGTGGAGGTGACTGTTGCAGCGGTCACGGCCGCTGTGGCGAGCAGCGACACGGGTCACGGATTGTTGTTACTTCGATGGAGAAAATTTGTTAGTGATAATGATAACTTGCTACTTCTGACAGCAAACTTGTTATCATAACAAAAAATTTTTACTTCTAAAAAAATTTTGCTATCATTGCCTGAAAACTTGTTACTTCTAACTGATAACGAGTTATCAATGATGAAGAACTGTTACTTTTAATAGAAATTTATTATCATTGACGGTAAGGTTGGTGTTATTAGAAAAAATATGTTACTGTTAAGAAGGAACCTATTACTTCTAAGAGAAATTTGAGTTAATTAAGTAAAAGTTTGTTAGTACTAAGGAAAAAGTTGTTACTCTGATGAGAAAATTTTTTAGTGATAAGGAAAACTTCCTACTTCTGACAGAAAACTATGAAAAATTAGTTATTAGGAAAAATATGTAACTGTTAAGAAAATACCTATTACTTCTAAGAGAAATTTGAGTTTGTCAAGTAAAAGTTTGTTAGTATTAAGGAAAAATGTTGATACTTCGAAGAAAAAATATGGTAGTGTTAAGGAATTCTTGCTACTCCTGACAGAAAACTTGTTATCATAAACGAAAAAATTATTACTTCTAAAAAACAATTTGGTATAATTGACAGAAAACTTTGAAGAGAAATTTGTTATCTTTGATGGAAAACTTGGTGCTATTAGAATAAATTTATTAATGATAAGAAAAAAAACTGGTACTTCTAAGTGAAATTTGAGTGTTTGAAGTAAAAGCATATTAGTATTAAGCAATGGGCTGTTACTTCGATGGAGAACGTTTTTTAGTGATAAGAAAACTTGCTACTTCTGACAGAAAACTTGTTATCATAACGAAAAAATTGTTACTTCTAAAAAATAATTAGTATCATTGCCAGAAAACTTATTACTTCTAACTGATAACTAGTTATCAGTGAAAAAATTGGTACTTTTAAGAGAAATTTATTATTATTGACGGATAAGTTGGTGTTATTAGAAAAAATATGTAACTGTTAAGAAAATACCTATTACTTCTAAGAGAAATTTGAGTTTGTCAAGTAAAAGTTTGTTAGTATTAAGGAAAAATGTTGATACTTCGAAGAAAAAATATGGTAGTGTTAAGGAATTCTTGCTACTCCTGACAGAAAACTTGTTATCATAAACGAAAAAATTATTACTTCTAAAAAACAATTTGTTATAATTGACAGAAAACTTTTAAGAGAAATTTTTTATTTTTGATGGAAAACTTGGTGCTATTAGAAGAAATTTGTTACTGCTAAGAAAAAAAAACTGGTACTTCTAAGAGAAATTTAACTGTTTTAAGTAAAAGTTTATTAGTATTAAGGAATAAGTTGTTACTTCGATGGAAAAAATTTATTAGTGATAAGGAAAACTTGCTACTTCTGACAGAAAACTTGTTATCATAACGAAAAAATTGTTACGTCTAAAAAAAATTTGGTAACATTGCCAGAAAACTTGTTACTTCTAAGTGATAACTAGTTATTAGTGAAAAAAATTGATACTTTTAAGAGAAATTTATTATCATTGACGGTTAGGTAGGTGTTATTAGAAAAAATATGTAACTGTTAAGAAAATACCTATTACTTCTAAGAGAAATTTGAGTGTGTTAAGTAAAAGTTTGTTAGTATTAAGGAAAAATGCTGATACTTCGAAAAGAAAATATGTTAGTGTTAAGGAAATCTTGCTACTTCTGACAGAAAACTTATTATCTTAAACGAAAAAATTTTTACTTCTAAAAAAAAATTTGGTATCATAGACAGAAAACTTTTAAGAGAAATTTGTTATCTTTGATGGACAACTTGGTGCTATTAGAAGAAATTTGTTACTGATAAGAAAAAGAACTGTTACTTCTAAGAGAAATTTAACTGTTTTAAGTAAAAGTTTATTAGTATTAAGGACTAAGTTGTTACTTCGAGGGAGAAAATTTTTTAGTGATAAGAGAAACTTGCTTCTTCTTCTGACAGAAAACTTGGTTTCATAAAAGAAAAAAATTGTTACCTCTATGAAAAATTTGGTTTCATTGACAGAAAACTTGTCACTTTGAAGAGAAATTTGTTATCTTTGATGGAAAACTTGGATCTATTAGAAGAAATTTGTTACTGCTAAGAAAAAAAAACTGTTCCTTCTTAGAGAAATTTAAGTGTTTTAAGTAAAAGTTTATTAGTATTAAGGAATAAGCTGTTACTTCGATGGAGAAAATTTGTTAGTGATAATGAAAACTTGCTACTTCTGACAGAAAACTTGTTATCATAACGAAAAAATTGTTACTTCTAAAACATATTTGGTATCATTGCCAGAAAACTTGTTACTTCTAACTGATAACTAGTTATCAGTGAAAAAATTGGTACTTTTAAGAGAAATTTATTATTATTGACGGATAAGTTGGTGTTATTAGAAAAAATATGTAACTGTTAAGAAAATACCTATTACTTCTAAGAGAAATTTGAGTTTGTCAAGTAAAAGTTTGTTAGTATTAAGGAAAAATGTTGATACTTCGAAGAAAAAATATGGTAGTGTTAAGGAATTCTTGCTACTCCTGACAGAAAACTTGTTATCATAAACGAAAAAATTATTACTTCTAAAAAACAATTTGGTATAATTGACAGAAAACTTTTAAGAGAAATTTTTTATTTTTGATGGAAAACTTGGTGCTGTTAGAAGAAATTTATTGCTGCTAAGAAAAAAAAACTGTTATTTCTAAGGTGAATTTTAGTTTGTGAAGTAAAAGTTTTTTAGTATTAAACAATGGGTTGGTACTTCGATGGAGAAAATTATGTCAGAAATAAGGCAAACTTTCTATTTGTGACCTAAAACTCGTAATCATAACGAAAATATTTTTATTTCTAAAAAAATTTGGTATCTTTGACAGAAAACTTGTTACTTCTAACTGATAACTAGTTATTAGTGAAAAAAATTGATACTTTTAAGAGAAATTTATTATCATTGACGGTTAGGTAGGTGTTATTAGAAAAAATATGTAACTGTTAAGAAAATACCTATTACTTGTAAGAGAAATTTGAGTGTGTTAAGTAAAAGTTTGTTAGTATTAAGGAAAAATGCTGATACTTCGAAAAGAAAATATGTTAGTGTTAAGGAAATCTTGCTACTTCTGACAGAAAACTTATTATCTTAAACGAAAAAATTTTTACTTCTAAAAAAAAATTTGGTATCCTTGACAGAAAACTTTTAAGAGAAATTTGTTATCTTTGATGGAAAACTTGGTGCTATTAGTAGAAATTTGTTACTGCTAAGAAAAAGAACTGTTACTTCTAAGAGAAATTTAACTGTTTTAAGTAAAAGTTTATTAGTATTAAGGACTAAGTTGTTACTTCGAGGGAGAAAATTTTTTAGTGATAAGAAAAACTTGCTTCTTCTTCTGACAGAAAACTTGTTATCATAACGAAAAAATTGTTAATTCTAAAAAAATTTGGTATCACTGACAGAAAATTTGTTACTTATAACTAATAACTAGTTATCCTTGACGAAAAATTGTTTCTTTTAAGAGGAATTTATTATCATTGACAGAAAGGTTGGTGCTTTTGGAAAAATATGTTAATGTTAAGAAAATACCTATTACTTCTGAGAGAGATTTAAGTGTGTTAAGTTAAAGTTTGTTTGTATTAAGGAAAAAGTTGTTACGCTGATGAGAAAATTTCTTAGTGATAAGGAAAACTTAATACTTCTGACAGAAAACATGTTATCATAAATGAAAAAATTATTACTTCTATAAAAACTTTGGTATCATTGACAGAAAACTTGTCACTTTTAAGAGAAATTTGTTATCTTTGATGGAAAACTTGGTGCTTTAGAAGAAATTTGTTACTGCTAAGAAAAAAAAACTGTTACTTCTAAGAGAAATTTGAGTGGGTTAAGTAAAAGTTTTCTAGTATTAAGGAATAAGTTGTTACTTCAAAAAGAAAATTTGTCAGTGATAAGGAAAACTTGCTACTTCTGACAGAAAACTTGTTATCATAACGAAAAAATTGTTACTTCTATGAACAAATTGGTATCATTGACAGAAAACTTGTTACTTCTAGCAGATAACTTGTTATCAGTGAAAAAAATTGATACTTCTATGAGAAATTTGTTATCTTTGACGGAAAACTTGGTGCTATTAGAAAAAATATGTTACTGTCAATAAAATACCCGTAACTTATAAGAGACATTTGAGTGTGTTAAGTAAAAGTTTGTTAGCATCAAGAAAACAGTTGTTATTCTGATGAGAAAATTTGTTAGGGTTTATGAAAAATTGTTAGTTTTGAGAGAAAACTTGTTTTCATAAATGAAAAAAAATTGTTACTTCTAAAAAAACATTTGGTATCATTGCAAGAAAACTTGTTACTTCTAACTGATAACTAGTTATCAATGATGAAAAATTACTACTTTTAAGAAAAATTTATTATTATTGACGGAAAGGTACTGTTAAGAAAATACATATTACTTCTAAGAGAAATTTGAGTGCGTTAAGCAAAAGTTTGTCAGTATTAAGGAAAAATTTGTTACTCTGATGAGAAAATTTTTTAGTGTTAATGAAAACTTGCTACTTCTGACAGACAACTTGTTATCCTAAAAAAAATTGTTACTTCTATGGGAAATTTATTATCATTGACGGAAAGGTCGGTGTTATTAGAAGAAATATGTTACTGTTAATAAAATACCCATTACTTTTAAGAAAAATTTGAGTGTGTTAAGTAAAAGTTTGTTAGTATTAAGTAAACAGTTGTTATTCTGATGAGAAAATTTTTAGGGTTTATGAAAACTTGCTACTTCTGAGAGAAAACTTGTTATCATAAAGAAAAAATTGTTACTTCTATGAGAAATTTATTATCATTGACGGAAAGGTTGGTGTTATCAGAGGAAATATGTTACTGTTAAGAAAATACCTATTACTTCTAAGAGAAATTTGAGTGTGTTAAGTAAAAGTTTGTTAGTATTAATCGAAAAAGTTGTTACTCTGATGAGAAAATTTGTTAGTGTTAATAAAAACTTGCTACTTCTGACAGAAAACTTGTTATCATAACGAAAAAAGTGTTACTTCTATGAGAAATTTTTCATCTTTGACGGAAAACTTGGTGCTATTAGAAGAAATTTGTTACTGTTAAGAAAATACCTGTTACTTTTAAGAGAAATTTGAGCGTCTTAAGTAAAAGTTTGTTAGTATTAATAAAAAATATTGATTCTGCGAAGAGAAAGTTTTTTAGTGATAAGGAAATATTTCTACTTGTGACAGAAAACTTGTTTTATAACGAAAATTGTTACTTGTAAAAAAAATTTAGGTATCATTGACACGAAACTTGTTACTTCTAACTGATAACTACTTATCATTGACGAAAAATTGTTTCTTTTAGGAGATTTTTATTATCATTGACGGAAAGGTTGGTGCTCTTAGAAAAATAAGTTACTTTTAAGAAAATACCTATTACTTCTAAGAGAAATTTGAGTATATTAAGTAAAAGTTTGTTAGTATTAAGGGAAAATGTTGATACTTCGAAGAGAAATTTGATTGCGTTAAGTAAAAGTTTGTTGGTATTAAGGAAAAATGTTGATACTTCGAAGAGAAAAATTTGTTAGTGATAAGGAAAACTTGTTAGTTCTGTCTGAAAACTTGTTATCATAAATGAAAAAAAATTGTTGCTTCTAAATAAAAAAGTGGTATCATTGCCAGAAAACTTGTTACTTCTAACAGATAAATTGTTATCATTCTAACGAATTGTGCAAATATTCAATGTGAATTTTTTATTTTTTAAGTATGTTTTATCTCATTCGAAGACGTTTAATAAAAAGTTGAAAAATATCATCTTTAAAAAAATTACAAAAAAAACTTAAGAAAAAACTTCAAAAAAAAGTAAACAAATGGGAGGGGGGCCTAAGAGTTGGGGGGAGGCCCTTCGAGGTTGGGGTAGGGAACCTTACGACACTTCAAATGCTGCTTGTGCGTTATACAGAACACCATCGAGAACTGCCCAAATAAAAAATAATATGTATCTCTTAATAGAGTTAGCATTCCCTGAGATGCCTTACCTTTTTGATTTCTACTTCTTCCAAATTTATCCCCTAAAATGTCTCAATCTGTTTCTTCCAAATAATCACCTAAAATGTTTCAATTTGTTTCGTCCAAATAATTTATCTAAAATGTCCTAGTTACACCATTAAGGCTTCGAAATAATTCCAGAATTTATCTCTCAGACCAAAGGAAATGAAGCCTTTTAGTTTCTTAATTCCCCTCATGATACATTAGAATTCCCCTTCAGATTTCGATCATTGGCGATTATGCAAATCAATTTCCCAGAAACCTAGTCTCAACTTGTCCCCTTCGGAGATCAATAATCTTGTCCCGTTAGTATTTAGTGCGCATGTGCATTTTCCCCTCAGTATTCTAAGTCCCAGAAAGAGATACGTGGTCTTTTACTGTTAGACTCTCTCTTATCTGGCAATGCTGTAAACTTCTCCCTGTATCCTAAGTCCTTGATTGGCCTAGAAAGAGAAATGTGATCTTGTACCGTTAGACTGGCTCTTATCTGGCAATGTTGTAAACTCCCGTTCAAATCAATAGATGCATTCCTAATATTAATTGAAAAATTTACCAAAATGATTTCACGATAAAACCACATAGTGTTTTCTCCAGTATTTTATTAATATTTTCAAGTATTTCCCATTAAGAGAGTTCATTTGAAATTTTCGATATAAAAATATTTTTTTTTGTTTTTTTTAACTAATAGAGAAAGGAAGCATAATCCTTTTTCCAATAGTTATGCAAAAGACATAAGCACAGTTGCACCAAGAACTCGTTTTCTTTATAGAATAGCCCAAAAGGAGAGAATCAATCAACTAAGATCTGTTCAAGTCCCATTTCCACGATTTAATCTATTTATTTCTTATATGTAGTTTATTGTATCCTGTTTATACTAGCTTTTTCAGTATTTTTTCATGTTTGTTTAATGAAATTGGCACCGAAATTAGAAGAATATAGCATTCATTTAAAAAGATATAAAACATACACATACTCATCTCATAGCTAACTAATTATTTAGTTTCATTAGTAAAACACACCATTAGTGAAACAAAGCAGGGTTTTCTCCAGGATTTTATCCAATCTTTCATGTATTTCCCATTAAAATAGCTCATCTGAAATTTTTGATCCAAAACTAGCAATGTTTTTTTTAACTGTGAGAGAAAAGAGGCGTAATCCATTTTCCAACAGTTATCTACTACTACAACTACTAACAACTCACCACAGCACCAAGCTGCATGAGGCCAACACAGTTACGCACGCTCCTCCTCCATCCCAATCTATTCAAAGCTTCCCTCTTTACAACCTCCCAGGAAGTTCCTATTTGCTTTAAATCTTTCATTATGACATCCTCCCACCCCTATCGCGGACGACCTGCTTTCTGTTTCCAAAAGTTGTCAGAAAGACATAAAAACAATTTCATCAAAATTGATTTCCATTTCCAATAGTTGTCGGATAGACATAAACACAATTTCATCGAAAACTTGCTTTCTAGATAAAACAGCCTGAAAGGAAAGTCTAACCAACCAGCTAAGGTCTGTTCCAGTCCCATTTCCATGATTTAGAGTCTATTCATTTCTTGCATGTAGTTTACTGTTTCCTGTATAGACTTACTTTTTCAGTATATTTTTTTGTGTTTATTTAATGAAATTGCTACTGAAATTAGAAGAATCAAGTATTAATTCAAAGACACATGCAACATACATATAGCCCTAATTCTTACTCTTTTTCAACTAATAAGGAGTATTTATTGTTTATTACTTCAAAATTGAAACATGGCCTACGTCTGCAAACTTGACTTGGTGGCAAAACTACCTCTCCCAAAGGGTGCTGGTGGAACTCCGCGATCAAAACATGGCTATGTATCGAATGTTATCTTTCGTCCTACAATATTTGTTAAAATGTAACCTCGAATGTTCCATTTCGTTTTTTTAATTGCTTAGTATTTGAGCCGATTGTTTTTTTTTTAGTTTTATATGCAATTGGATATTCATCCACGTCTTTATTTGAATAAATGAAACCCATTTTTAGAGTGTTCGAATTCACCCCAGGGAATGTTTTTCCACTGTGGGGGGTGACTTTGGACAGTAAGCAAAAACAGAAAAAAATTATTTTCAGATATGGTTAAATAAAGAAAAATATGAACATTGGACAAAAGACCCTTTGCTCCAAAGCAAGTTGTTGGACCTTATGAAGTCATCAATTGCCAAGGATTGAGAAGAGACCTTCTCAAAAGTAGCTGTCCAGGATAACTCAGGTTTCCCCTACTCATTAATCAAAATATTCCCACAGAATAGCTTTAAATATAGTCATCACTATATTAATTGAATACACATGCACATCCACAGCCACACAGCAAGCTACAACTCTTCAGTCCTACAAAAGATTACAAACACAACAGGACCTGCTACCACTCACAAACTCTTGAAATGATAAAAATCTTTGTCATGAAACCAGCCTTGAAGGTAACGAGTAAGTCAAAGATATCATCTTGGGTGAAATTAAATAACCCTCCAAGTTGAAGGAAATGTGAATAATGGGAAGCGACTGTGGGACCAGATGCAGAAGGTGGAGTAGAAAAGGACACTCTTTGTATGGAGCCAAACAGTGAACTCAGTTGGTGAATATTTTAAGGTCTATCGTCCTATGGAAAAGATGAGCCCCAGTTGCATTTAAGGAGTTAAAGCTGTCAAGAATTTTACTGTACACGGTAACAACCAGTTTCGTCAATACATATATCGTTATTAGCTAAAAATTAAATAAAAAAAACAAGTTTTTTCAACTGAAAGTAAGAAGCAACATTGAAACTCAAAACGAACAGAGATTATTACGTATATAAAGGGGGATGCCCCCTCCTCAACACCTCGCTCTTAGCGGTAAAGTTTGAATTTTGTTCCAATTCCTTAGGAATGACTCGTGAAACAAAAGGGTCGTTTAATTAGAACAATAAGACGCTGTTTTAAAAGTACTAAATAACTTTTAAGGGGTGTTTCCCTCTTTTTTTGAAAATCAGGAAAAAATTCTCAGGCTCGTAACGTTTGATAGGTAAGACCAAACTTAATTAAATTTATATATTTGAAATCAGCTTAAAAAGTCAATTCTTTTGATATATCTATTGGTATCAAAATTTCGTTTTTTAGAGTTTCGGTTACTTTTGAGCCGGGTCACTCCTTACTTACAGTTTGTTTTCACGAAGCGTTTGATAAACCATCTAACATGTAATCTTGATTTTATTAGCCTAACTAGCCAACACTCATGTCGTTATTAGCTAAAGATTTACGCATAAAGGAGGAACTAAACAAAACCTCCTTGATAGGGTTTAAACCATTAAAAATCGATTCACCATCTTATTATTTGAATTTGCTGGTATTTTGATCCTCTTTGGGTAAAAATTAACATTTTGTGGCCTAAAATGGCAGAAAACGCTGCTTTGTGGTAGAACAATCTCATTTGTTGTTTAAAAAGATTATCATTTGTTGACGATTTATCAAAATCCTTAACAATCACTGCAGTGTTCATCTCAGATTGTCAGGGTCAGTTGACGATTTATGAATCAACACAAAGCTCACTTTGGAACTCACGTCAGATTTTAGAGTTGTTTTTCAAGACTGGGGGTTCAAAACCTTCTGTTTATAGCTTTAGACTTTGATTAACTGACTGAATCTATTCAAATTTGCATTTGGGTTAAAATTAATGTTTTGCGACACAAAATGGTAGTATTTGCTGTGGTTTGTGAAGATGGGGGGGGGGTCTCAATTCTTTCTGTTTAGGTTTTAGTACTTAATGAGCTGACTTAATCTATTAAAATCTACATTTGGGTAAAAATTAATGTTTTGTGGCATCAAATGGTAGAAAACACCAGTTTGCCGTGGTTTGTGAAGAAGGGGAGGGGGCTTAAAATATTCTGAGGCCTTTAGACTATTAAAGTTGACTGAATATCTTAGAATTTTCATTCTTTGGCTTTTTGACTCTTTTTGGGTAAAAGTTGGTGTTTTGCACAACAAAATGGCAGAAAAGACCAGTTTGCTGTGATTAAGGATGGGTTATTACATACAGAACGTACATAATTTATACATGTTTTTATGGTTTTTCTCACTGAGGATGTTTTTTCATGGTTTTTCTCACTGAGGATTTTTTTTTATGGTTTTTCTCACTGTTGATGGATGTTTCTTGGATGTCAACAACAATTGCTGGATGTTTCTTGGACTTCAAAATAAGTTCAAATAAACAATTGCTGGATTATTGATAAGTTCAACAACAATTGCTGGATGTAGACATGAGTCCAACAAAATTGATTTACATAATCTGACGGGGAATTGTATCTTGAGGGGATTTCATTTTTAAATATGGCTGCTCTGGTCTTTAGGCTTAGCGATAAATTCGGGAATTAATATTCTTTCGAAGTCTGAATAATGCAACTTGATTCTTGAATTCATCTCTTGGATAACAAAGATTTAAGATGTTTCTAAGTACAAAAGATACAGAGGGGAATGCATATGGCTTCACTTAGGGGAAGTCCAACAAAATTGATTTACATAATCTGACGGGGAATTGTATCATGAGGGGATTTCTTTTTTAAATATGGCTTCTCTGGTCTTTAGGCTTAGCGATAAATTCGGGAATTAATATTCTTTCGAAGTCTGAATAATGCAACTTGATTCTTGAATTCATCTCTTGGATAACACAGATTTAAGATATTTCTAAGTACAAAAGATACAGAGGGGAATGCATATGGCTTCACATAGGGGAAGAGATGAAGTATTTAGTTTGCAGCGTATATGCAATATGTAATTTAAAATTCTTTAGGTCTGAGAGATAAATATTCGAATCCTAATAATGTAACTAGGAGCACCTTAGATATATTTTCGGAAATTCAAACGAGATCAAGACAGATTGAATATATTTTACGCGGGAAATACAAACAAAAAAGTTAGGTTTTATACAAAACATACAAAAAGTTAGGTTTCTCCGTGTTTAAGTTAGGTTAGGTTATCATGAGCGCTCATGATAAGACTAACCTAACCTAACTTAAACGTGGAGAAACCTAACTTTTTTGTATGTAAACCGCAATAAAAATATTCCAAGTCTAGCATTTCAAAGAAAAAACGTATTCAATACCTAGCTCTTCACGCTAAACTAAAACTCTTAACTAAACAATAACTCCAAACTAAAACTCCTAAGTAAAACTAAACTAAAACTATAACTCTAACTAAAACTCTAAGCTAAAACTCTAAACTAAAAATCTTAACTAAAACTAAACTACAACTCTAAACTGAAACTTTTAACTAAAACTAAACTACAAGTCTAAATTAAAACTTATAACGAAAACTAAACTAAACTATAACTCTGAATTAAAACTAAACTAAACTATAACTCTAACTAAAACTCTAAGTTAGGACTCGAAACTAAAACACCATTATCTAAACTAAAACTCTTACCTAAAACTAAACTAAAACTGTAACTCTGAATATCAAGGAGAGAGGAGGGGGGTTCTTGTTTCGACCCCCCCTCCCGCAAAAAAAATGTCCTACTCGTAAAAACGCAAAAGAAATGTACATGAACAAAATTTTGATGCGTTTTTTATGGTTTTTGAGTGTAAAATTCCCCCAAAAAACTTTGATGCGCCCTTAGGCTTAAATCTATTTTGCAAAATTCATGTAAATATGTCTTAGCTACGACCTTTTACTTATAAGATTAATCAAAACAATGGCGACGATTGCTGGATCAACGTCCAACAGCGATTTCTTCTGACTAAACATTTTTGTTTTCAAAACGCGTTTTCAAACTTTTGGTTACTTTGCTTAGAGGTTCGTTCGTTCCTAGGTGACAAATCTCACCATAACAACAAAAAAAAGCTTGTGTTTTTTTTGTTTTTTTTTCAAAAAAATGGCGACCATTACTGGATCAGCGTCCAACAGCGATTTCTTCTGACTAAACATTTTTTTTTTCAAAACTCGTTTTCAAACTTTTGGTTACCTTGCTTAGTGGTTCGTTCGTTCCTAGGTTGCAAATGTCGCCAAAACTGCAAAACAACCTTTCGTTTTTTTGTTTTTTCATAGTAAAAAATCTTAGATTCTTTACTTTTGTATATAGTATCTTGGAACCTCCACTTCGAGTTCTAGTTGATGTTGGAATACACGGTGCAACTATTATCGAGGTTCTAACTTTTTTTGGGGTTGCTTCCTACCTCTTTCTAAGATTATTCAATTTTCATTATGCTAATATCCGGTTTATATATAATAGGAAAATTAAAAACTTATCCGTTTTACATATTTTGAATCAGCATAAAAAGAAAATTTTTTTGTACACTTGTATATATTGTTCTGGGGCTTCTGTTTATTTTTATCTTACGTTTTTTCTCTTTTCAGCCGGCTAAGAATTAATGCATCAAAAACTGTAGAATGATTTTCATTTAAACTACCCCAGTAGTGATGTATCGATCTGTTCGAGCGGCCAGGTGGGGCATTACTGTATCAATCTATTCGAGCGGCCAGGTGGGGCATTACTATATCAATTTATTCGAGTGGCCAGGTGGGGCATTACTGTATCAATCTATTCGAGAGGACAGGTGGGGCATTACTGTATCAATCTATTCGAGAGGACAGGTGGGCCATTACTGTATCAATCTAAGAGAGTGGGAAGGTGGGACATTATTGTGTCAATTTATTCAAGCGGCGTGGTGGGGCATTTCCTGGTATGGTTAAACGAACCTGATGGTTACGAAATACTAGGCAATATGTTAGGCGTGTTTTTTTTTATGTTTAAGCTATTCATTTGTATTCTTAGTGGTAAAAACATTAATTCTAATATAATTTATCGAATGGCTTATACAGTCCCCTTATAGTTAACGAATTGTTAAATATTTTTGAATATGGATCTTCAGAGGTCGGTAAAGAGCAATATCAAAACAAAAAGTGTGTAAACATTGCATTTAAATGGTTTTCGAGCTTAGTATATGAGGCAAATCAAACTTATTTTTTATTCTGGCCCAAAGTCTCCCCGACTATCCACCAAACCTAAACCCCTCCCTACACCCCTCCCTCCCTCCTTTAACTCCCCCCCCCAAATTTTTTTTACATATTTTTTTTATTTTTTTTACATCTCTTAGAATGACATGAAACATACTTAAGATATACAAAATTCACATTTAATATTTTCTGAATTCAAAATGAGAATGATATAGAAATGTTAGTCGTGACTTACTATTAGAAAAATATTGTTTGTAGTAGCACTTTTTTTGGACTGAATTTTTTAGACTTCGAAATTATTAAATTTTTTTTACGTATCTTAAAATGAAGTTAAATATGCTCGCAGCTCTACCAATCGTACTCTATGCCTGCTCATAGACACGACACGGCTTTCCCACTGGTACTCTATGGCGGGTTATTGACACTACCTAGTTTATTGCATGTATTAAATCTGTATTTTTACGCAGTGGAAGGATAAACACGTAATTCATATCTTTAAAAAAGTAAAGATCAACCATTTTAAGAACGTGTGTTCACATGATATTGTTATTGTAGCATTGATTGCTGACAAGGAGAAGTATTTGAACTATGAAACAAGTATAAGTGGTAGCACTATCGGAAATGTATGCGTGCATTGTCATGACAGTGAGGAATTAAATTTCTTTTGAGTACCAAAAAAAATCAACTCTTATGATGTTGGATATGCAAGATTGAGATCTCTTGATATGATTGCACTCAAAGAGAATGCCAGCATAAAAATAATAGTTTATGAAGAGGGGGATTTTCTTGCCAGTGTTTGTGGTAATATGTTACCCAGTGTTAAACCCTATCGTCAGCTTTCAGGTATTAGCATTCAACGGAAGGTCATAAGAAGAAAGGCGTACTCTTCTACTAATATCATAAACCATATTTTGTCAACGGGGCGGAACTGTTACCTGTGTAAAAATAATGTGATAATAGACAGCGAAATTGCCAGAAAAATAAAAAGGGCATTGCTAGAAAATATCACTAAGGGTTATAAAGATGAATCGATGAAAAACAAAGTGCCACCAAACGTTACTACCATTGATCAAACAGTCAATGAACCAAATAATAGCAAAGATGAAATGCATATTGAACATGTGGATGACCCCCCAGTAAAAATTTGTTGACATGATAGTGTTATTGTAGCAATGAATGCTGACAATGAGAAGTATTTGAACTATGAAACAAGTACAAGTGGTAGCACTATCGGAGACGTATGCGAGCGTTGTCATGACAGTGAGAGTTTAGATTTCGTTGGAGTACAAAGAATTTCAATTATTCACATTCTGCATATGTGAAAGTATCATTTCCAGAGATTATTGTGCTCAAAGAGAATGCCAACATAAAAATAATCGTCGATGATAGAGGACAACTCCTTGCTAGTGTTGCAGGTAACACATTACCTAATGATACATCCTATCGTCAGCTTTCGGGTATTAGCATTCGACGGAAGGTAAAAGAAGAAAGGCCTACTGTTCTACTAATATCATCAACCATATCTTGTCTACGTGCCGGAACTGTTACATGTGTAAAAATAATGTTATAATAGACAGTGAAATTGCCGGAAAAATAAGAAGGACATTGATAAAAAATATCACTAGGAAATATAAAGATGAATCAATGAAAAACAAAGTGCCAGCAAACGTTACTGCCATCATTGATCAAACAGTAAATGAACCAAATAATAAAAAAGAGGAAACGTATATTGAACCTGTCGGTGACATACCAGTAAAAAGTGTGTATGACTCAAAATGTAATAATGATTATTCTACTGATTACGAACTAAAAGAAGACAATAGCTACAGTATCAAGAGAGAACTCGGTGGACTATTTTATTGAACAGATTCAAAATGTCCAAAGTTGTTCATTGATATTAATAATGTATAATAATAAATTTTTTGTATTAATATCATAAATGACATTATTTCATTAAAAATATATTATGCATTAAATTATTATTTGTTCATTATTTTTAGAGTATGATACCATATCAAACGTTTAGAATGTCTATTGAAACATTGGGGATGTAAGAAAAGGGATTTACATACATCATATGTCGGATGGATAGGTTAACATTGGTTTCACGATGAGAAAAGTCAAGATGCAACAAGTTTGACGAAAAAAAATATGCAACAAGCACCATGAACAAAATCAGCACGCGATAAGTTCCTTGAACAAAATCAGTTTAACGAGGAGAAAAATCAGTGCATGAGCTTCGCGAAGAGAAAAAAAATCAACATGCAGCAAGTTTCACGAACAAAAGAAACAGTCAGCACACAACAAGTTCTACGATAAAAAAAAATATGCATGCAGTATGTACCATAAACAAAATTAGTTTCAGGAGGAGAAAAAATCAATGTACATGTTTCACGAAGAGAAAAAATCAACCTGCAACAAGTTTCACTAATGAAAAAAACAACATGCAACAAGTTCCACGAGCAAAAAAAAAAACAATCAGCACTCAACAACTTCCATTAACAAAATCAGTTTCACGAAGAAAAAAAATCAATGTACAAGTTTTGAGAAGAGGATAAAAAAAATTACACCGCAAAACGTTTCACGAACAAAAAATCATCACTCAACAAGTTCCACGAACATAAATCAGCGTGCAACAAGTTCCATGAACAAAACCAGTTTCCTCAATGAGAAAAATCATTGTTGAAGTTTCACATAGAGAAAAATCAGCATTTGGCATGGATCACGAACAAATAAATATGCATGCAATAAGTTGCATTAACAAAATTAGTTTCACTAAGTGGAAAAAAAATCAATGTACTTGTATCACGAAGAGAAAAAATAAACATGCAACAAGTTTCAGGAATAAAAAATCAGCAAGCAACAAGTTCCACGAACAAAATCAGTTTAACGGGGAGAAAATCATTGTTCATGTTTCGCGAAGAGAAAAAAAAAATCAGCATGCAACAAGTTTCACGAAGAAAAATCAGCACTCAACAAGTTCCAGATACATAAATCAGCACAGTCAAGTTCAATGAACAAAATTGGCTTCAAGAGAAGAAGAAAAAATCAATATGCAAGTTTCACGAAGAGAAAAATCAACATTCAAAAAGTTTCATTAACAAAAAACCATCATGCAACAAGTTCCATGTATAATAATCAGCACGTAACAAGTTCCTTGAACAAAATAAGTTTCACGAGGAGAAAAAATAGTGTACAAGTTTTGCGAAGAGAAAAAAAGCAACATGCAACAAGTTTAACGAACAAAATATAAATCAGCACACAACAAGTTCCAAAATCACAAAAATATGAATGCAGTATGTTCCATGGACAAAATTAGCTTTAGGAGGAGAAAAAAAATCAATGTACATGTTTCACGAAGAGAAAAATCGACATGCAACAAGTTTCACGAATAAAAAACAGGATGCAACATGTTCCACGAACTAAAAAAACAATCAGCACGCAACAAATTCCGTTAACGAATTCAGTTTCACGAGGTGAAAAATCAATGTACAAGTTTCGTGAAGAGAAAAAAAACAGGCTGCAACAAGTTTCACAAACAAACAAAAAATCATCACTCAACAAGTTCCACGAAAATAAATCAGCTTGCAACAAGTTCCATGAACAAAACCAGTTTTCTCAATGAGAAAAATCATTGTAGATGTTTCACGAAGAGAAAAATCAACATGTAACATGAATCACGAGCATAGAAAAATAAGCAACATGCAACAAGTTTAACGAACAAAATAAAAATCAGCTCGCAACAAGTTCCAAAATCACAAAAATATTCATGCAGTATGTTTCATGGACAAAATTAGTTCTAGGAGGAGAAAAAAATCAATGTACATGTTTCACGAAGAGAAAAAATCAACATGTAACCAGTTTCACGAATAAAAAACAGCATGCAATAAGTTCCACGAACTAAAAAACAATCAGCACGCAATAAATTCCGTTAACAAAATCAGTTTCACGAGGTGAAAAATCAATATACAAGTTTCGCGAAGAGAAAAAAAATCTGACTGCAAAAAGTTTCATAAACAAAAAAAAATCATCACTAAACAAGTTCCACGAACATAAATCAGCATGCAACAAGTTCCATGAACTAAACCAGTTTTCTCAATGAGAAAAATCATTGTAGATGTTTCACTAAGAGAAAAATCAACATGTAACGTGAATGACGAGCACAGAAAAAAAAAGCAACAAGCAACAAGTTTAACGAACAAAATGAAAATTAGCACGCAACAAGTTCCAAAATCAGAAAAATATGCATGCAGTATGTTTCATGGACAAAATTAGTTTTAGGAGGAGAAAAAAAATCAATGTACATGTTTGACGAAGAGAAAAATTAACATGCAACAAATTTCACGAATAAAAAACAGCATGCAGCAAGCTCCACGAACTAAAAAAACAATCATCACGCAACAAGTTCCATTAACAAAATCAGTTTCACGAGGTGAAAAATCAATGTACGAGTTTCGCGAAGAGAAAAAAAAATCAGACTGCAACAAGTTTCACAAACAAAAAATCATCACTCAACAAGTTCCACGAACATAAATCACCATGCAACAAGTTCCATGAGCAAAACCAGTTTTCTCAATGAGAAAAATCATTGTAGATGTTTCACGAAGAGAAGGATCAACATGTAACATGAATCACGTGCATAGAATATGCATGCAATAAGTTCCATGAACAAAATTAGTTTCACTATGTGGAAAAAAATTCAATGTACATGTTTCACGAAGAGAAAAATAAACATACAACTAATTTCACGAATAAAAAATCAGCACTCAACAAGTTCCACGAGCATAAATTATTACGGAACAAGTTCCATGAACAAAATTGAATTCGTGAGGAGACAAACAAAATCAATGTAAAAGTTCCACGAACGGAAAAAACAACATGTAACAAGCTTTACGAATAAAAATCAGCAGGCAACAAGTTTCAGAAACAAAAATCAACACTCAAAATGTTTCACGATCAAAATCAGTTTCACGAGAAAAAAAAAAATCAATGTACAAGTTTCACGAAGAGAAAAAACAACATGCAACAAGTTTCACGAAAAAATATTAGCATACTACAAGTAAGTTTCACGAAGAGAAAATTCCGTATATGAAAGGGGCTGTGCCCTCCTCAACGCCTCGCTCTTTACGCTAAAGTTTTATTGTTTAAAAAAAAGAGTTGTGAGAAAGTCAAACTTTAGCGTAAAGAGCGAGGCGTTGAGGAGGGCACAGCTCCTTTCATATACGGAAGCGGGGGTTGGGGGGCGGCAGCCCCCCAACTGCACCACCTAATCCCAGCACGTTTTAATGTTCGAACCTTTGACTCAGCCTCATTAACTCTTTAGAAAACGTAGTTTTTTTTTCAAATACTTTCTGAACGTTTTTGTACAGTTTATTACTTATTATTGCTTGACTAACTGTTAGCTGATCTTTTCAGGAGTTAAAGATATGGGGCTGCCGCCTCCCAAACCCCCAACTTTTGAAGATTCTTGTGTTAAGGCTTTTAATTCCTGAATACTCAAATCAAATGGACAGTAAGATTTTCTTTTTTCAACTTTTCTTCGAGCATGCGGGTATACGGCATGTTATCAAAGCAGTTGAGACTTACCTGTAACCAGAAGGCCGACTGTGATATTCTTCTGAAGACGCCTGTTGAGCCGAAGGATTTAATAGATTGGATTTAAAAAAGAAACTGAGTTTCTTTTTTAAACTTTAAATTCAGTATATAAAAAATTTTCTCTGACAGGGAATTGAACCCAGATCTCCCGCCTGACAGTCAGGAACAGCGACCATTGTACCACAGAGACACTTTTCATATTACTTTAGTCTCTCGTATCTATTTTTGACGCAAGCAAATCCCCACAAAACTTGATATTTGGTTTTTGGAAAATGGGGAAGGAAGAATTGGATTGAGCTTAAATTTTGAGGATAAGCTTCCAGGCCCCAGGAAAGCTTATCCTCCAAATTTCAGCCCGATCAAACAAAGTTAAAGGGGGCTGTGGTGGGAAAAATTAACATGGGCTCTTATAGGAAAACGAGGTTTTTCGTAAATTTAAATTCGGGGGATATTTTTTCGGTCTGAAAATATCAAAAGGCCCTAACAGGTCGAATTACGCTTCGAATGAGTCCTCATTCAACCGGATCCGTTGCCAACTGTGGCCTGTAGGCGTGGCTGATAAGAAAAGAGAAATGCACATTAAGTGGCTATATTTGTTTTTTGAAAAACAGGGAAGGAGTGATCGAATTGAGATCTGAAATTTCGAGGATAAGCTCCTGGGCCCTAGGAAAGCTTAACCTCTAAATTTCAGCCCAATCGGACAACTTTAAAGGGGGGCTGTGGTCGGAGGGTCGAAAATTCTAGCCCACTTTTACCCGTGAAGATAAAGTCGGAGGAGGGTGAAATTTTGCACGTTTCTTAGTTGGAACTTCGGCTACAAAATACGATCACCGCTGTATCTCTGCGATCGCTAGGACCGGAAATCGCTTAACATTGTGGTGGGTCACCTCTTTAAAGAGGCATAAGTGTGCCTCCTTGATGAAACTGATTTTGTTCAAGGAACATGTTGCGTGCTGATTTTCTCTTCGTGAAACTTCTTGCCTGTTGATTTTTCTCTTCGTGAAACTTACTTGTAGTATGCTAATGTTTTGATCGTGAAACTTGTTGCATGTTGTTTTTTCTCTTCGTGAAACTTGTACATTGATTTTTTTTCTCGTGGAACTGATTTTAATCATGGAACGTTTTGAGTGCTGATTTTTGTTTCTGAAACTTGTTGCCTGGTGATTTTTATTCGTAAAGCTTGTTACATGTTGTTTTTTCTGTTCGTGGAACTTTTAAATTGAATTTGTTTGTCTCCTCGCGAAGTCAATTTTGTTCATGGAACTTGTTCCGTAATGATTTATGCTCGTGGAACTTGTTGAGTGCGGATTTTTTATTCGTGAAATTAGTTGTATGTTTATTTTTCTCTTCTTGAAACATGTAAATTGAATTTTTTTTCCACATAGTGAAACTAATTTTGTCCATGGAACTTATTCCATGCATATTCTATACTCGTGATTCATATTACACGTTGATATTTCTCTTCGTGAAACATCTACATTGATTTTTCTTATTGAGAAAACTGGTTTTGTTCATGGAACTTGTTGCATGCTGAATTTTGTTAGTGGAACTTGTTGAGTGATGAATTTTTGTTTGTTTTTGAAACTTGTTGCAGTCTGATTTTTTTTCTCTTCGCGAAACTTTTACATTGATTTTTCACCTTGTGAAACTGAATTTGTTAACGGAATTTGTTGCGTGCTGATTGTTATTTTAGTTCGTAGAACATGTTGGATGCTGTTTTTTATTCGTGAAACTTGTTGCATGTGGTTTTTTTCTCTTCGTGAAACATGTACATTGATTTTTTTTTCTCCTACTAAAGCTAATTTTGTCCATGGAACATACTGCATTCATATTTTTGTGATTTTGGAACTTGTTGCGTGCTGATTTTTATTTTGTTCGCTAAACTTGTTGCATGTTGCTATTTTTCTCTTCGCAAAACTTGTACACTATTTTTCTCCTCATGAAACTGATTTTGTTCAAGGAACTTGTTGCGTGCTGATTATTATTCATGGAACTTATTGCATGATAGTTTTTTGTTAATGAAACTTTTTGAATGTTGATTTTTCTCTTCGTGAAACTTGCACATTAATTTTTTCTTCTTCTCTTGAAGCCAATTTTGTTCATTGAACTTGACCGTGCTGATTTATGTATCTGGAACTTGTTGAGTGCTGATTTTTCTTCGTGAAACTTGTTGCATGCTGATTTTTTTCTCTTCGCGAAACTTAAACAATGATTTTCTTCCCCGTTAAACTGATTTTGTTCGTGGAACTTGTTGCGGGCTGATTTTTTATTCCTGAAACTTGTTGCATGTTTATTTTTTCTCTTCGTGAAACAAGTACATTGATTTTTTTTTCACTTAGTGAAACTAATTTTGTTAATGCAACTTATTGGCTGCATATTTCTTTGTTCGTGATCCATGTTAAATGTTGATTTTTCTCTTTGTGAAACTTCAACAATGATTTTTCTCGTTGAGAAAACTGGTTTTGTTCATGGAACTTGTTGCACGCTGATTTATGTTTGTGGAACTTGTTGAGTGATGATTTTCTGTTCGTGAAACGTTTTGCGGTGTGATTTTGTTTATCCTCTTCTCAAAACTTGTACATTGATTTTTCTCTTCGTGAAACTGATTTTGTTAATGGAAGTTGTTGCGTGCTGATTGTTTTTTTGCTCGTGGAACTTGTTGCATGTTGTTTTTTTCATTCGTGAAACTTGTTGCAGGTTGATTTTTTCTCTTCGTGAAACATGTAAATTGATTTTTTTCTCCTCCCGAAACTATTTTTGTTCATGGTACGTACTGCATTCATATTTTTTTTATCGTAGAACTTGTGTGTGAAACTGTGCAGACTGTTTTTTGTTCGTGAAACTTGTTGCATGTTGATTTTTTTTTCTCTTCGCGAAACTCGTACACTGATTTTTCTCCTCGTGAAACTGATTTTGTTCAAGGAACTTGTCGTCTGCTGATTTTGTTCATGGTACTTGTTGCATATTTTTTTTTGTTCTTGAAACTTGTTGCATGTTGACTTTTCTCATCGTAAAACAGATTTTCCCCATGTTAACCTATCTATCCGACATATGATGTATGCAAATTTCTTTTCTTACATCCCCGATGTTTCAATAGACATTCTATACGTTTGATATGGTATCATACTCTAAAAATAATGAACAATTAACAATGTAATGCATAAAATATTTTTAATGAAATAATGTTATGTATGATATTAATACAAAAAATATATTCTAATACATTATTAATATCAATGAACAACTTTGGACATTTTGAATCTGTTCCATAAAATAGTTCACCATGTTCTCTCTTGATACTGTAGCTATTGTCTTATCTTAGTTCGTAATCAGTTGAATAATCATTATTCAATTTTGAATCATACACAATTTTTACTGGTGTGTCACCGACAGGTTCAATATGCGTTTCGTCTTTTGTATTATTTGGTTCATTGACTGTTTGATCAATGATCGTAGTAACGTTGGCTGGCCCTTTGTTTTTCATTGATTTATCTTTATATTCCTTAGTTATATTTACTACCAATGTCCTTTTTATTTTTCCGGCAATTTCACTGTCTATTAAAACATTATTTTTACACATGTAGCAGTTCCGGTACTTAGACAAGATATGGTTTATGATATTAGTAGAAGAGTAGGCCTTTCTTCTTTTGATCTTCTGTCGAATGCTAATACCCGAAAGCTGCCTATAGGATGTATCAGTAGGT
Organism: Artemia sp. Qi Xiang Cuo; assembly: GCF_049724085.1. Lineage (NCBI taxonomy): Eukaryota > Metazoa > Arthropoda > Branchiopoda > Anostraca > Artemiidae > Artemia > Artemia sp. Qi Xiang Cuo. The sequence goes on along the minus strand of NC_142799.1, from coordinate 64,961,875 downwards.
AATGTGTTACCAGCAACACTAGCAAGGAGTTGTCCTCTATCATTGACGTTTATTTTCATGTTGGCATTCTCTTTTAGAGCAATCATCTTTGGAAATGACACATTCCCATATCCAGAATGGGAATAATTGAAAGTCTTGGGTACTCCAAAGAAATCTAAACTCTCACTGTCATGAAAACGCACGCATACGTTTCCAACAGAGCTACAACTTGTACTTGCTTCATAGTTCTAATACCTCCCCTTTTCAGCATTCAATGCTACAATAACACTATTATGTCAACACATTTTTACTGGGGGGTCATCCACATGTTCAATATGCATTTCATCTTTTTCATTATTTGGTTTATGGATTGTCTGACCGGAGATAGTAATGGTTGCTTGCGCTTTATTTTTCATCAAGTTCTCTTTTTATTTTTTAGAGATATTTTTCACCAATACTCTTTTTATTTTTCCGGCAATTTTACTGTCTATTATCACATTATTTTTACACAGGTAACGCCTGTCTTCTTTTGACCTTCTGTTTAATGCTAATACCCGAAAGCTGACGATAGTGTTTAACACTGGGTAACATATTACCACAAGCACTAGCAAGAAGATGCCCCTCTTCATCAACCATTATTTTTATGTTGGTATTGTCTTTGAGTGCAATCATCTCCGGAGATCTCAATCTCTCATATCCACCATCATAAGAGTTGAATTTTTTTGGTACTCCAAGGAAATTTAATTCCTCACTTTCATGACAATGCCCGCACACGTTTCCGATAGTGCTACCACTTATACTTGTTTCATAGTTCAAATACTTCTCCATGTCAGCATTCAATGCTACAATAACACTATCTTGCGAACACACTTTCTTAAAATGTTTCATACTCACTTTTTAAAGATATGAATTATGTGTTTATCCTTCCACTACATAAAAAATACTGATTTAATACATGCAATAAACTAGGTAGTGTCAATAACCCACCATAGAGTACCAGTGGGAAATCCCCGTGTCGTGTCTATGAGCAAGCATAGAGTACGATTGGTAGAGCCGCAAGCATATTTCACTTCATTTTAAGATACGTAAAAAAATTGAATAATTTCGAAGTCCAAAAAATTCAGTCCAAAAAAAGTGCTACTACAAACAATATTTTTCTAATAGTAAAAGTCACGACTAACATTTCTATATCATTCTCATTATGAATTCGGAAAATATTAAATGTGAATTTTGTATGTTTTAAGTATGTTTCATATCATTCTAAAAGATGTAACAAAAAAATTGAAAACAAATATCATGTTAAGAAAAAGTTGGGGGGGGGGGGTTCAAGGAGGGAGGGAGGAGGTGTAGGGAGGGGGGATGTAGGGGGGATAGGGGGGACTTTGGGCCAGAATAAAAAATAATATTCAATTAATGTCTTTACTCACTAAGAATAGAAATGAATAGCTTAAACATAAAAAAAAACACGCCTAACATATTGCCTAGAATTTCGTAACCATCAGGTTCGTTTAACCATACCAGGAAAACATCCATCGATGTATGAAAACAGTAATGACTTTTAACAGAAACATGTTATTTTAATATAAAAATCATTGTACTGTGAACAGCACGAATTTTCATGGTATGTTGATTATAATTGCAACATAAAAAAAACAACCAAAGATATGACTTTTTAGGCGTGGTGATTTCTTTATGATACATGTATAAAAGTTAATATGGATTTTTTTTACTTGTATTGTCTCTTAGATTAATACAGTAATGCCCCACCTGTCCGCTCGAATATATTGATATAGTAATGCCCCACCTGGCCGCTCGAATAGATTGACACAGTAATGCCCCACCTGACCACTCGAATAAATTGACACAGTAATATCCCTTCTACCTGCTCTCTTAGATTGATATTGTAATGCCCCATCTGTCCGCACGAATAGATTGATACAGTAATGCCCCACCTGTCCGCTCGAATAGATTAATACAGTAATGCCCCACCTGGCCGCTTGAATAGATTGATACAGTAATGCCCCACCTGGCCACTCGAATAGATTGATCCAGTAATACCCCACCTGGCCGCTCGAATAGATTAATACATCACTACTACTTGCCCCATGCATAGGCTACTATTGACGAGGGCTGCTTTTTAAGTTCCATGCATTAGCATGAACGGTTTGAATTTTACTTTTTAAATGTTTTATGAGGAAAAACATGGAATTTTGTGTTTTTGCAGAATCTAGCTTAAGATCTACACTCTTGGGGTCTCAAATATGTGGAAATTCACAAGGTTATTTTTATATAAATCGCAGCAAGTTTCCTCATGCTAATAGTTTTTAACGAGTAAATCATAAATAACCGTGACTAATACTTGAAATTATATTTGCAATGAATTGATATTTGAAATGAGTTAAGTATGACGGCACTAGACCCTTAAGGTCCAAACTGGCGGTGCTGATCTCCGTTTCGTGGCCCTTCAGCCAGGAAAAGCAATGGGGGGCTGGGGGCCGGCCTTCCTACGCTTTCGCACACCCTTCCTGCTTACCTTACCCGGATTTTTCAAGGTCCCCATTTATAGCTGAGTTAACTCTGACTGAGCTTACAGAGTCAAATTACTGACCTGCGTCCCAAACTAAATGACTGGCCACGCCAGGAACCGTACCCGTGCCCCTTGAATAAAGAATTCTCAACCCAGCGCACGTCCATTTAGCCAGGACGGCTTTTTGAAATGAGCTGCCCTCTATCAGAAATCTTGTAAATCAAGTGGCACGTGCCAAGCGCGGCCGAACTGTGCCAAGCATTTTTTTTTGGGAGGGGGTGCCAAGCGTTTTAGGTAGTGTGCCAAGTGTGGCATAACAGTGTGGCATACATGGCGATCCCAGTTGTACAAAAGAAAGCGGCAAGTAGGCAAACCCTCTGTATATATAATTTTTTGTTTTTAAGTTTTCCATAGCATCTTCTAGTTATCTATTTTACTTAAAATAATAGCTCCTTACTTATTTGATCGCTACCATGAACTCTTTGATTATCATGGTATGCTTTAAGAATGAACATTCCAACGCAAGGGTATTCTAATTGAAATCTTAACATTATTGCGAGAAGATTTGAAAATATTAGGAGTAATTTAGCTGAATATAGTTTAAAAAATACAGCTTTTAGTTCAAACATTTTAAAAGGCTATTGACAAACAAAATACTTGTACTTACTAGCTGACTATGTTTTTTCCATTCTAAAATTATTCAAGAATCTAGTATTTTCAATTCAACACAGAAAGTCGTAGGTTGAGATGAGATCCTTCCCCCTAAATATGTGTAGGATAATGTCTATTCATTTCAAGTTTTAACGCTACTCTTTTTTCTTCAAAAAAAGAAAAAAAAAAGAAAGAAAAAAAGACACATGACAGGATTTCATGTGAAAAGGGGATTTTCTTGTTGCTCAAGATAACAGGGGCAGATCTAGAGCACTATCTTGGGGAGGGGGGGCGAGGTGACAAGGGTGTCAATGAGCAAAATCTTGGGGGGTTCCCAATGTGACAAGGGTGCCAATAATTGACCAAATTAACAAATTTATTCTAAAAAAAGAGAACTCATCTTTTATTCTAAAAAAAAATCTTGGGGGGCCCAGGTTTTCCCCCAGCCCCCTCTGGATCCGCTAGTTCAAGATAAGGGACTGCAGCCCTCCTAAATAGGTGTTTCGCTATGGTGATACCAATGGTGCAGTTCTCAGTTTGATCCAGTACCGTTTGCAGGGTTTCAGGCTATTTTTCGAAATTTCTACATATTTATTTTCGTTATAAACTTTTACAAAATTAATCGAAATAATAGTTTCCATATTTAAATTAGCTTCAAATTATAACTCTACCTCGCCTGACAGTTTTTTTTTCAAAATGCGTTTTAAAATGTTCGGATACAATGAGTTAGGGTTCGTACTTTACTAGGTTGCCCCAAAGGGGGAGAACAATTTTCAAAGAATGGATAATTAGCCACAACTATTCTTGACGATTAAGATTAGTGGTTCCTTAAACTATTTTTCTCACTATCAAAAGCTAAAAGGGTGCTTTAATAATAAATTGTAGCAAGGCTGATTATCTAGCATAAAATATCTCTTTTAGGGTATCATGACATCTTATTTGCATGAACTTCAACCGGGAATGAACGCATAATTGTAAAATGAACTTGAGCTCAAAGATTTCACAGAATGATAATATCCACTTTTTGTTTCGTTCTGTGCTTTCCCTCAATGTATTAAATTACCTAAATACTATATAAAGGCATTGATGCGACCAAACTATCGCAGTAACGGGACACACAGCATCATGTTGGGTTTATTTGCTTTCAATATCATGGTAGTCGCAGTTGTCGCAGTGCCAGCGAACTCAGGAGGCGTGGCATGCGAAAAAAGCAAATTTCCCTATTTTGTAGCTGATTCTACTCAATGTGACCGTTTTTACAAATGTGAAGATTTGAAATCAACTGAAATGCTTTGTGAAGATGGCATGGTCTTCGTTGAGGAGCTGCAAAAGTGTGATCTGCCCTTTCATGTTGACTGTACCAGCAGGCCTAACCTCCAGCCCCCAAAAGGTAAAATTTAAATTTTTTGTTGAAAAAATTAGCAATTGGGAAACCTATCATCGGTTTTGCAAATTGAGAATGAAGCCAGAATAAATAGATGAAAGTGGCTAATATATTTATCTCGAGGAAGCCCAAGCCAGATAATTTAATTACGATAATTTTTATTTTTATAAATTATTTTTATATAATTTTTATTACGAAGTTACTAAATCTGAATGTTCAATTTGTTCAGTTGTTCGTTTAGTAGTATAATTCTAGCATTATTATCTCCAAAGAAAATTTTTAGTATTCCTTATATTGGGCTAGGGGCTTTTAGCGCAATATTCTATTCTATTTTACAAATATTAATGTTTGAAAAAATATTAATTTATTCTTGGTTATTTTTAAGGTGTATTTGTTGCAATTAGACTTTAAAACAAATCCCCCCTCCCCCTTGAAGTAAAGAGTTATTCTGCCATGGGAAAAAAAAGAAAAGGCAGCCTGAATGAGAAATATAGCACCGCCTCTTTTATGCGCTGAATCTGGAAATATGCATCTTAAAATACAGGTAGTTAAGTGCCTTTACCCTCCGGAAATCGGTATAAAACATTGCAGATTTCCAACTTTTGTTCTTTTTAAGGATAGTTTTTCTTCTGATCAACCTTTCTAAAATTCATATGAACATAAAGCTTCGGCTCTAGAATAAACTGTAACTAATTGCATCTGCAATCAAACGAATTGGTGGAGGGGTGTTTGGGGCTCTGGAATATCATTATTTTTTACCAGAATGGGTTGTCAGATATTAAACAAAATTGACTGGACATTTTTTTATAGAAATATTGTATATCATTTTTTTCCTGCACCGTTTCTTATGCAATTTTTGATATATAGTCACTTTTAAGCCTTAGGGTAGTATTTGATATTTTGCAGTTTTTGAAATAAGTGCTAAAAACTCTTTGCTTTATATGCTTAGTGCATTAAAAAATCCTGTTAACTACGAAGGTTGTAAAACGGTCTACTGATCTATCAATACATTAAGCGAAGAATATTTGTTTTATGAAATTAAAATATAATTCTATTGTCCCGTATTAATTCTAGGGTGGTAGTAGACTCCCTCCTTAAACTAATTTTGGTTGGTTTTGATTTTTGTTCAACACTTTTGATTCAAGTGAAACCGATTTGTTTTCTAATTCAACTAGCTGTCTCCTATATTTTGTATATCTTAACAAAAATTTTTCTAGTAATTGAGGAATAACGGAAATATTTCATAGAGAACTTGACATTGCTTGGAGTAGAGCCAAGAGCTTCCTGCTGACTAGAAGGGTAGGGCTAACTGTCCAGCTATGTCAGTAAACCGACAAATTTAACACTACCGAAATATTTCTCTATATAATTTTGTCACTCATAATAATGGCTATTAAAATCAGCATTAAATAAATGATGCCGAACAAAATAATAAGAACTAAATTTAGGGTTATAATGAGAGAAAGGTTGGGATGGCTAGGACAAGTTCTGAGGATGAAGGATGACAGACTGCAAAATATTGTATTTTTTGGCCAACCGTCTAGGGCTAAGCGGAAAGCAGGTCGTCCTCGGTTGGGGTAGGAAGATGTCGCGAGGAAAGATTTAAGGGAAATTGGAACTTTATCCTAGGGTGTAAAGAGGGAGGCTCTGAATAGATTGGAAATGGAGGAGCAGCGTGCATAGCTGTGTTGGTCTCGCACCGTTGGTAGTGCCGTGAGTTTTTAGTAATAGTAGTAGTAGTATTTAAAAAAAAATATTAAAAAATTAAAAATAAGTAATAATAAATGTCGTGAAAATCGTTGACCTAATTATATACATCGTTTATTTTACGTTCATTTGTATTAGTGGTTCAGCCGTGCTTACGGTGCTGGGCCTCAATGCTCCTAATATTTCTACAATAAACTACCAACATTGATTAGAATCATACAAAATTTGAAAATACTGAATTCCGCCTTTCTTTTTATTTTCAACATACTTACCATAAATAAAATAGTACGCTTGCCATGGTTCCTTAGCGTGGTAAATAATGGTAACTGCTGGTGAATACACAAATATAGAAAATATAGAAAACTGCAATTTTGCTTTCAATTTGCAAGTTATAAAGGATTTACACTCAATTTTCTTCTAATCTGATAACTTGAATCAACATCTATTAAATTAAAATTAAAAATTAACATACGCGTTAGGTAGCCGGTGACGTCAATTACTATGGTAACCGCAATTCTCGAGGTAAAATGTTGAAACAAGTCCTGAGTTTGCAACAGAATTTTCACAACGTCACAATAGAAATTTTGAATATCCTTAATCCTCTCTGCACACGGATTCAGGTCTGGTGGGGGGGGGGGGCTAAAGGTGCATCAAAAGTACATTACGAGGCCAAAACATTTTGATTTATGTTCCGTCAATCTGGTTCATCATCCTCATCTACAGGAGGCTAGCATACCCAAATCTCATGTATATATATCTCCATTTCTTTTAGGTTTTGGCAACTGTTCAAGGCTCAATGGACTATTTCCAGTTAATAGCAGATGTGATCAGCATTTTTGGTGCAGAGACGGCCAAGAAATTCTTATCGAATGTGCCCCTGGTCTTGTTTATGATGTCAAACAGGGTGTTTGCGAATTTCCTGATATCGCTCTGCGTCCTGGATGTTTGCCAGAAACATTTCTTGGTATTCTTTTTTCTCTTCAAAAGCTACAAAATTAGCAAAATGTAGACAAAATTTGACGTGACCACTTGTTCGATACAGTTATCTTTTATTTTCTTTAAATGTTGACTCTGGAACCCGAATTTGAATCGTGATCTTTTAATAGTTAGCTTTGCAAAATTAATATATTATCATTTTTAGTAGAATTTCTTATATTTTCAAACATTAACCTTTTTTTAGTATTTGGTAGTTTCTACCTAATTTTACAAACCCTTCTCAAATAACAGCAATAGTAGCCTAGTTTTGAAAAATTAAAGGACCCATTTTTAAGGGTCCTAGTCTCTTTCCAATTAAAGTTAAACTGAAATAAAAAAATTCGGAGAAGGGTAGTGCTTTTGACATGTAAGCGGTAAAAACTTTAATGAGTAAGCCAGGTGACTTGTCACTGTTAAATCGAAAGTTTTAACAACTTTATTGTTTTTTTTTTATTTATTCCATTTTAATAGTTAGCCCGGTTATGATAATTCCAAAAGGTTTAGCCCAGTCTCACTAACTTATCGACTTCTATCTTACATTTAATCAATTTTCGTCTATCTTATTTGGTTCTCTATTTTTCCATTCATTTTATTCTATTTTTTCTATAATTCGTATTTTGTATTTATTTTGAATTTTTTGTATTTGTTTGCAGTAATCCTGTTTTCATTTGTATTTTCATATATTTTCTCGAAGTTCTCTAATCCCCATTCCAATAATCATACAAATAGTTTAGAGTGGGATCTTTTGACAGTTAAGCAAACCCCTCCTCAATGTTTGCCTAGAAAAAACTTTCTTTTACTAACAACAGTTTTTTAATTACCAATTGCTTTAAACTGTTCAAAATAGGAAATCTCAAAACAATAAATTGGAAAAGAACTTTCTAGTAGTTCCACCTTTAAGAAATTTCCAAATTTTTGGTTTGAAAGTTTCACCCATTACGTTCGTGACTCTTTCACCCCCCCCCCCATTTAAAAATAAACTTTAAAGTTTAAATAAAACTATAAGGAATCTTACATTGACCCTTAGTAAATAGTTTCCCTTTCATCTTACCACTATTTTGAATCAAAATGATATATGAACACTTTTTTAAGCTGGTGAGGAAAGAATGCTGGCAAAAACAGCTTCCAAAAAATTAATTTAGAATATTAGTTCCAAACTAAACTAAAATTTCTTTTTAAGGCTTTACCTGTCCAAAAATAACAGGAGAAAAAATATTGAAATTTGGTGATCACGAGCGTCTTGCAAAGCCTTCAGATTGCCGCTACTTCTACAAATGCATGAGCAATGGATTACCCAGGCTTGGAGGCTGTGAGCTTACCAAAGTCTTCAACCATGAGACAGGATTTTGTGATCTTCCGAAGAATGTTAAAGGATGTGAACATTATTATGATAAGCGTAGTGATTGAATGGCTTTTCTGCCCTTTGTTTTAGAATCACCCCTATTTTGTTATATATATTTTATATACACTATTATAGCTTACATTTTCAATTGGAAAATTTTTATTCAAAAGATATTTCTCATGAGCTACAAATTTGTCATAAGTAGGAAAATAAAAGTAGCATGAGTAGAAAATGCTGGAGCCCGTCTGGTGTTGTGAGATAGTTTTGGGCCCCAACCCATCCCAAGGTGGTAATAAAAAATGACAAGCAAAAACCTAGGGCAATATTTCTTTCCAACCAGGAAACCATAAGATGTTGCACACAAGTCAGGATATCTTGGATAGAGGAGGGGCTAAGCAATCAAAGTAAAGCAGGTCCTTAGTAATAAATGTACTAACAAAATTTGATAAAAAGAGATTCCAACACGCTGTAATAGAATTTCAAAAATGGAATATAAGCAAAAACAGAACATATTTCACTCCAGTAGCTCTTTATTTAATCTGAGAAAATGTTTCCAAAATTATATATTCAAGAATCAGACTTTTTCTCAGAAGTGAAAAGGAACTTTATACCAGGAAATTTGTTTTGATCGACATTTAAATGGAAATAATGTGTTTTATTTTTTTTTAAATATTTCTTATAATAGTTTATGGTGTTGAACTTAAAGTATGGAACGGCTCGTTCTTATCATGTCAGCACAAGCGTTCGCATAAAATGGTAAATTTCTTTATACTCAATATTTACAAGAGTTAAATTTAAATTTACTGACTTAGTGAAATGAGGATCTACATGAATTACGGCAAAAAAGCATTTAGCATCACTAAAAGTTACACTACCATTGAAAAACCAGAGTTTTAACGAAAATACTTTAATAGTTACGCAAAGCGGCACAAGTGCTCTTGTTTTCTTAGTGCCTGGCGTAGCTTGGTAAAAAAAAATATCTGGAAATTTAATTCTTAAGCAAAAACGAAAAATTTCTCTGGCTTAAAATAAAACTAGTTAATTACTATAGCGTAATCATTATTCTTTTCTCTGGTCTATTAAATAGTGTAAAGAGAGAAAAAAAAAATTCTACCTTATAAGAAAAACTACTTAGAGACCCCACAAAGTACATGGAATATGTAATTCTTTTTAGGGACCCGACAACAAAAGGTATCTTGTCGTTATATCTAAAATATATTTCTGGAAAGTTCAGTCTGGGTATAAACAATTCCTTTGGTACAGTTTTTTCTCCTTAAGTTTTGTAAAAAAAAAAAAAAAAATCTCTAATGTACACAAAGCTTTATCAAGAAGTAGATGAAATAAGTGGGAGAGCGACACAAAGGACAAGAGGGGGAGGGGTTGAAGTTTTATATAATAGCCTAATTCGCATATATGCCGTAGTTTTCATTTCTTAAACTAACTTGTAAGAAGTAAAAGCTATAAGAATGTATATAGTGGCTACTCAGTTTATTATCCAATCTAAGTACTATTTAAACTACTCAATTTAAAATCAAACAATTCATAGTAACGAACTGTGAGTAAGAAGTGACGCGGCTCAGTCGTAACCAAAACTTTAAATTTGGAATTTCGATACCAAAAGATATATCTAAAGAATTGACTCATCATGCTGAATCCAAATATATAAGTTGCTTTAAGTTTAGTGTTACCCATCAAAGGCTACGAGATGAGAAAATTTGCCTTATTGTCGAAAAAGGGGAGAAACACCTCTTAGAAGTCAAAGAATCTTAATTAAAGTCACATCATGTGATACAACGTATCAGAGAGCCCTATTGTAGAGGTTTCAAGCTCCTATCTGTAAAAATGTGGAATTGTGTATTTTATGCCAGGAAAAAGATCATGGGTGCGTTTTTATTTTTTTCCCCCACGGGTAATCATATTGACCAAATGATCCTAGAACATCGGGAAGGGTCTCATTCTAATGAAAATTAAAAGTTCTAGATCCTATCTAGGGTCGTGTAATTAGAACAATAAGAAGCTTTTTTAAAAGTGCAAAAAAAACTGTAGTGTTAAGAGTGAGGCGTTGAGGAGGGGACAACAACCCAAATATACGCAACGATTTCTGTTCGTTTTAATGTTGTTTCTTACTTTCAGTTGAAAAAACTATTTTTTTTTTCTGAGGTTTGAAAAAATTGATATTAAAATTTTAAGACTGGCTCATATTCCTCTGGATCCTTTATAGTCACTGTTGGCTGTTGTTTAGAGTGTTAAATAATATTTCAGTTGAATATATCAAAGATTAAATTGAAAAAGCTTCTGAAAGTTGCTACTTATGTCTAATTAAATAAAAAAACTAGTTTTTTCGACTGAAAGTAAGGAGCAACATTGAAACTTAAAACGAAAAGAAATTGTTCCGTATATGAAGCGGTTGTCCCCTCCTCAATACCTTGGTTTTCGCGCTAAAGCTTTTAGCACTTTTAAAAAAACTTCCTATTTTAATTAAACGTTCATTGTGTTTCAGGAGTCGTTGTTCAAAAATTGAGCCAAACAGTCATTTTTTATCGTAGACAGAAGGTTACTGAGGGGTAGGGGCAACCGCTTAATGTATGGAATAATTTCTGTTTCTAAGTGGATATGTTATTCCTTGCTTTCAGTTTAGAAAAAAAAATTCAATTTTATTTCTAATCGTTTTTCAAATAATGCTGGTAAATCTATATCTCCCTCCATGAAAAATTCCCTCCCTTTGCGGGAGGGAAATTTCTCTTCTTAAAATCCCCCCCCCCCTCTTCTGAAACTCCTTCAGAAGATTCAGACTGAAAAATGCCACTTAGCATACTTTCATTTGAAAAAGTGGAAATTATTATTGTATGTATTAAATCAGCAATTTTTCTACATTGGAAAGATACACTTGCATCCTATTGTTTTTCTTAGGGAAGATGTATTATTCGAAGAAAGTGTGTACACACGATAAAACCCTCGCTGCGTTGAATGCTGACTATGACCGGTACTTGAACTACGAAACAAACGTTAGTCTGGATTTTATTGGAAATGTATGTGTGCGTTGTCATAACGGTGAGGAGCTAAATTCCTTTTAATTACCCTAAAATCTTAATTGTGCAAAAGATAGATATGCGAGGGTATCGTTTCCAGAAAATTTAGTGCTCAAAGAGAATGCAAGCATAAAAATATTCGTCGATGATGGGGGACAATTACTTGCTACTGTTAGTGGTAACACTTTACCTGTTGATACATCCTACAGTTTTCTTTCCAGTATTAGCATTCTAAAGTTAGCATTCAAAGGTTAAGTGGCCAGCCCTATGAGGGAAATGATAGAATAATTACTTTTGAAAAGTATTGTTTAGTATTGGGGTGTGCATAAAGTTGAAATTTATAAAGTAATGTTTATTCTAAGTGATGATAAGACAGCCATATGATGGGAAATGATAGAATAATGTCTTTTGAATAGTATTGCTTAGTATTGGGGTGCACACTCCCGCCATTTACCCGTGCCCCAGCCATTTAAACATTTGCCTCTCAATTACTTGGAGTATCTGTCTTGGCTTTTCTCAATCTACAATTAGCCATGTCTTGATTCAACCTACAGCAAAATACTTGATAACTTCAATTCAGTTGATTTTGAATTGAATTTATCAAGTATTTTGCAGTAGGTTGCATCAAGACATGGCTAATTGTAGACAGAGAAAAGCCAAGACAGATAGTCCAAGTAATTGAGAGGCAAATGTTTAAATGGCTGAGGCACGGGTAAATGGCGGGAGTATGCATGACTCTCTTATTGGAGACATACTTGTTTGTTAGTTTTTGGAAAGGTATGTTTTTGTTTTTTTAGTTTTTTGAATTGAATTTTTCAATTATTTTACAGTAGGTTGTATCAAGACATGGCTTATTGAAGACATAGAAAATCCGAGAGACATAGTCTAAGTAATTGAGAGGCAAATGTTCAAATGGCTGAGGCACGGGTAAATGGTGGGAGTATGCATGACTCTCTTATTGGACACCTACTTGTTTGGTAGTTTTTGGAAATAATACATGTTCACTAAAAAAACCAATAGGATGCAAGTGCACCCTTCCAATGTAGAGAAATTGCTGATTTAATACATACAATAAACTAGGTAGTGTCGATAAGTAGCCATAGAGTACCACTGGTACAGCCACGTAGTGTCGATGAGTAACCATAGAGTACCACTGATACAGCCGCAAGCATATTTCATGTCATTTTAAGATATGTAAAAAAAGGTAAAAAATTTTCAGTCCAAAATATTCCAAGTCAGAAGAAAAACGATAAGTATTACTACAAACATCGTTTTTCCAATAGTAAAAGTCACGACTAAGATATCTATATCATTCTCAATTTCCATTTTGAAAATATAAAATGTATTCTTTTCTGTTTTAAGCATATTTCATGTCATTCTAAGACATGTAAAAAAAAGTTGAAAAAATTTCTGTTGAAAAAAAACAATAAAAGTTAAAAAAAAGTTAAAAAGGAAAATTTCAAAAAACACCAAAAATGGGGGGCTCGGCCAAAAAATGGGGGAGGGGGGCCCCTTGGATGTTGGGGAGAGTGGCCCTTTGGAGGTGGTGGTACTTGGTGGTTAGGGTAGTTGGTGGTTGCGGTCCTTGATGGTTCAAATCCATAACCATCTCACTACTTAATTTCTAAGGATTTCTAAGGATTGTTCTTAATTTCTATATTAAAATTCTTTTCTTGGCATATACAACTTTATTAGTTTCATCTTTTTAGCATACTCCGTTGCTAAGGAATATTTTACATTGCCCACACTCCTCATTATGTACTTGTGTATTATAGCGACCACAGCCGAGAAGTGAAAGCTAGGTGAAGTCACGAGATCTTTTCTTGGCAACTATGACTTTATTAGTTTTAACGTTTTGGCATACTGCAATGCTAAAGAATATTTTATGTTGCCCAAACTCCTCAATTGGTACTTTTGTATTATAAAGAACAAAGCCAAGAAATAAAGTAAGGTCAAGTTAAAAGATCACCTCTTTTCTTGGCGCCTACTACTTTATTAGTTTCAAATTTTTAGCATACTCCAATTCTAAAGAATATTTTATGTTTCCCTCACTCCTCAATTGGTACTTTTGTATTATACAGAACATAGCCAAGAAGTATAGCTAAGTCAAGTCGCAAGATTGTCTTGTCACCACTAACCGTTTCCACAGATTGATACTAATGACGTTATTCTAGTCATATTCTAACATTTATGTCACGTTGCGTAAGACTTACCAACCCCTCAGACTTATCTTAACTGATGAGCAATTTAACCCATTTACCATTTTCATACAATCCAATTAAAAATATGAATATTATCGTCCTCTGTTTCATCTTATTATTCAAATCATTAATTAAGACCATTCAGACCAGAATTATGCAAATAAGATACCTTTTTGATACCTCTAACAATGTATGCGATACCGGACGAGATCCGACATACCTTTAAACTACAGGCTATTAACCTCTTTGACAACATTTGCCTCAGAAACTCGTCTGTTTGGCCCAGAAAACGGTCTGAAAGGTTTTGTATAGTTAGAATCTATTATGGCCTCACTATTGTCGGGATTTTCTAGTTAGAAAAATATATTTTGCAGTGATATTTTTCTCAAACTGTTTGTTTTTTAACTTAGAAATTTTTCCAACTGTTTTTTTCATGTCTTTAAGTGTAATTGCATATATTTAAAGCAGAAAAAAAAATCGGTTAAGGTATTTTTGGAATATGAAATGAAAATATTATACGTAAGCTTGTCGTGATTATTTCGGTTGTTATTAAAGACGAACAGAATATTTTTTGTGTATTTGTTTGTAATCAGTAGTGTGGGAGTCAGTTTAAAATGAATGAAGCAGAAAAAAAAACAAACAAACTTATGAAGTCTTGCAACTTTGGAAAAATAGTTGAATGTAAATGACCAATTTCAAAGATTGTCCGTAGACAAGAGAATCTTCAGTCAAAGTATGATTGATAATATAATGAAACAGAACTCACTGGTCATGAACTATTATAGGAATTTTAACAATAGTAATAAGATCGGAAATATTTTAAGCAAATGCGTTTTAAATGTTCATGGTCCACAAACTACTTGAGACATATTTTTTAAGTATGGGATATCATTTGCAATATGAAGGCATATTATTTCTCAAAACTGAACTTTTCCTGTTATTTTATCATTGATCTGCCCCAACCAGTTTTGTTCCCTTCCCCTCTTTCCATAAGAAAGCAATAGACGAAAACTTTATGGCCCCTCCTCTTCTTTTCTGGTGGGATCAAGTCCTTATCTCTGAAAACCATATTTAGACCAATAGCTCTTACCTCCCACCTAATTTTCTTAATACTTCAATAACTTTTCTTCTAATAGTCTAGGGCACCAATCTCCCCATTGAAATTCTAATATTCTTTCTGGTAGATCATAGGCAGCGCAATCGCGCTGCCTAAGTAAAAAACGATGTTGGCACAATGTATTATTTTTTCCCCCTCTAGACCAGGGCACTTCGTAATGAAGGAGTGGTCGTAGAAACTTCAAAAAGGGCTCATCGATTGGAAATTGGAGTGGCTTGTGCCCTTTGTAATAGAAAGTGATTGGAAGGCAACTAAAACCCCTTCCTCACCCACCATTTCCCCAAACAGATCCAATCAAAATTTTGAGGTATCCATTTTGTTCAGTGTAGTTGATCTAAATTATGTTTTTGAGGAGGATACTCCGCCACAGCTCTCAGGGCAAGGGTTGAAAGTTATGCCCTGGGGGCATATAAGGTTTCTATACAAATTGTTGTCGTAGAAGCTTCAAAAAAGGCTCATTCGATTGGAAATTGAAAGGGCTAGTGCCCTTTTTAATAGTCGAAAGTGATTGGAGGGCAACTAACCCCCCTCTCATGCCCATCTTTTCTCCAATCACATCCAATCAAAATTTTGAGATATCCATTTTGTTCAACATTGTTGAATGTTCTGGAAATTAGGTTTTTGAGGATGACACCCCCCCCCCCCCCCTCCCTCAGGGTCAGGGTTGTAAGTTATGCCCGGGGGGCATATAAGTTTTTTTATAGAAAGTGTTGTCTTAGAAACTTCAAAAAGGGCTCATTTGATTGGAAATTGAAATAGCTAATGCCCTTTTTAATAGTCGAAAGTGATTGGAAGGCAACTAACACCCCTTCCACATCCTCCATTTATCCAAACTCATCCAATCAAAATTTTGAGATAGCCATTCTGTTCAAAGTAGTTGAAAGGTCCAGAAATTATATCTTTGAGGATGGCAATCCTCCCAGAGCCCTCAGGGTAAGGGTTGTAAGTTATGCCCTGGGAACATATAAAGTTTTTATTGTAAGCTTTGTCGTAAAAACTTGAAAAAGGTTCATTCGATTGGAAATTGAAAGGGCTAGTGCCCTTTTTAATAGTCGAAAGGGATTTGAGGGCAACTAACCCTCCTCTCACGCCATCTTTTTCCCCAAACACATCCAATCAAAAATTTTATATAGCTATTTCGTTCAACTTAGTTAAAAGTTTTGGAAATTATGTCTTTAAGGATGATAACCCCCTCAGAGCCCTCGGAGCAAGGATTGTAAGTTATGCCCTGGGTGCATATAAGGTTTTTATAGATAGTGATGTTGTAGAAAGTTCAAAAAAGGCTCATTCGATTGAAAATTGGAAGGGCTTGTGCCCTTTTTAATAGTCGAAAGTGATTGGAGGATAACTAACACCCCTCTCAAAACCATCATTTCCCAAAACACATCCAATCAAAATTTTGATAGGAATTTTGTTCTACATAGTTAGAAAGGCCGGAAATTATGTTTTGAGGATGAAACTCCGCCCACAGCCCTCAGGGCAAGGGTTGTAAGTTATGCCCAGGGGGTATATAATTTTTTTTATAGAAAGCGTTGTCGTAGAAACTTCAAAAAGGGATCATTCGATTGGCAATTGAAAGGGATAGTGCGATTTTTAATAGTCAGAAGTGATTAGAGGGCAACTAATCCCCCTCTCTTGCCCACCATTTCCAAAAAACACATTCAATCAAAATTTTGAGATAGCAATTTTCTTCAACGTAATTGAAAGTTCTAGAAATTAGGTTGTTGAGGATGACAACTCCCTCCCCCTCTGCCCTCATGGCAAGGGTTGTAAGTTATGCCCTGGGAGCATATAAGGTTTTTGTTCAAATTATTTTCGTAGAAACTTCAAAAGGGCTCATTCGATTGGAAATTGAAAGGGCTAGTGCCTTTTTAATAGTTGAAAGTGATTGGAGAGCAACTAACGCACCTCTCAGGCCCACCATTTCCCCAAACAGATCCAATCAAAATTTTGAGATAGCCGTTTTGTTTAACGTAGTTGAAAGTTCTGGAAATTTGGTCTTTGAGGATGACAACCCCCTCACCTCCCTCAGGGCAAGGGTTGTAATTAATGACCTGGGGGCACATAAGGTGTTTATAGAAAGTGTTGTCGTTGAAACTCAAAAAGGGCTCATTCGATTCGAAATTGAAGGGGCTATTGCCCTTTTTAATAGTCAAAAGTGATTGGAAGGCTTGACATTTTTATACTAAAGATCGATGTGGGTACAATGTATTATTATTATTTTTTTTTAGACCAGGGCACTTCGTAGCGAAGGAGTTGTCGTAGGAGCTTCGGAAAAGACTCAATCGATAGAAAATAGAAAGAGCTAATACCCTTTTAGTAGGAAGGCCTCAGAAGGAATGAAGCGAACACCGTGCTGCCATCTACAATTTGGTCTAACGCCGACAGGTTATAATTTATTCAAGGATTACCAATCCTTTTCACACACAACTTTACTGTACAGCTTTTTGAATGCTCCAACACAAAGCAATACTTTTCAAAAGGCATTTCAGAACAAGTTCGTTTCTTAATGTCCATCCTAAGCCCATTTTAAAAGTTGAAGTACCCGTCCTTTTCACCACACCTTTACTTTACAACTTTTTTGCACATCACAATATCATGCAAGGTTCCACTTCAGTTCAGACTTTTCTCAAAGAGATGAAAAAATTTAAAATACTGTTCTAAATTTTTCATAGAAGATAGAAAGTTCAAGTTATCTTCAGAATTTTATTAAAGAACTTACAGTTCAATTTTAATTTCTCCAGAGAAAATAAAAATCTTCCACTTCAGTTCTTAATTTCACAAAGACACAAGGAAATTTAAAGTTCTATTTGAAAATTTTCCGTAGAAGATAGAAAAAGCTATACCATAGTTGTGAATATTTTCCCGGACGATAAAAAGTTCTACTTCAATTTTAAATTTTCTCAACGAAGTGAAGAAAAGTTCAAGTTCTAGTCTGAATTTTCTCAATGAAAAAAGAAATTAGTTATTGATCAATTCTATATTTCCAAATAAAATAAAAAGGTTCCACTTCAGTTCAGATTTTTCTCAAAGAGATGAAAAAATTTAAAATACTGTTCCAAATTTTTCTTAGAACATAGAAAAGTTCAAGTTCTTTTCTGAATTTTACCAAAGAACACACTTCAATTCTAATTTCTCCAGAGAAAATAAAAATCTTCCACTTCAATTATTTATTTCACAAAGACACAAAGAAATTTAAAGTTCTATTCTAAATTTTTCCATAGAAGATAGAAAAGTTATACCCTAGTTGTGAATATTTTCCTGGAGGATAAAAAGTTCTACTTTAATTTTAAATTTTCTCAAGGAAGTGAAGAAAAGTTCAAGCTCTCTTCTGAATTTTCTCAATGAAAAAGAAATTATTTATTGATCAATTCTATTTTTACTAATAATATAAAAAGGTTCCACTTCAGTTCAGATTTTTCCCCAAAGACATACATTTATAATTCTCCTCCAAATTGTTTGTAGAAGATAGAAAAAGTTACACATTGATCGTGAATACTTCACTATGAAGATAAGGAGCTCCAATCTGATTCTGAGATTTTCCCAAAGACATAAAAAAATTTAAAATAATGTTCTAAATTTTAGCGTTGAAGATAGGAAAAGTTATTCTATGGTTGTGAATATTTTCCAGGAAGATAGAAAGCTTCATTTTATTTCTAATTTTCTCATTGATGTGAAGATAAGTTCAAATTCTTTTCCTAATTATCCCTATGAAAAGAAATAAGTTACAGATCAATTCTATTTTTTCAAGAAAAAATAAAAATTTTCCCCTTTAGTTCAGATTTTTCTCAAAGAGATGGAAAAATTTAAATTACTGTTCTAAATTTTTCATTGAAGATAGAAAAAGTTATAATTTGATCATGAAAAGTTAACTCAAGTCTGAATTTTATAAAAGAACTTACAGTTCAATTCTAATTTCTCCAGAGAAAAATAAAAATCTTCCACTTCAGTTCTTAATTTCACAAAGACACAAAGAAATTTAAAATTCTCATCAGAATTTTCTTAGAGAAAAGAAAAAATTATAGTTCAATTCTAATTTTTTTCAAAGAAAATAAAAATCTTCAACTTTTTAATAAACATTCTAAGCGCTTAACATGCTAACGTTTCCTAAGATAATAGAAATATAACAAAGTAATGCATAAAATATTTTTATTGAAGTAACAACATGTAGTAACAACATAAAAATATGTTACAGACATTATTTTACATTATTAACATCATTGAAAAACATTGAACATTCTGAATCTGTTCCATAAAATAATTTATCGAGTTATCTCTCTCTTGATACTACAGTTACTCGCTTTTCTTAGTTCATAACCACTAGAATAATCATTCATCCATTTTGAGTCATATACAATTTCCACTGGGATGTCACCTACTGATTCAATGCACGTTTCATCCTAGGTATTATTTGATTCATTGACTATATGATAAATACTAGTAGTAATGCTCACTTGTGCTTCATTTTCCAATCAATTTGTCATTATATTCATTAGTGATATTGTCTGCCAATGCTCTTTTTATTTTACTGGCAATTTCACTGTCTATTATCACATTATTTTTACAGAGGCAACAGTTCTGGCACGTTGACAAGATATGATTTATAATGTTGATGAAGCAGTAGGGCTTTCTTTTCCTTTCTGCTTTCATTCGAATGCTAAAACCGGAAAGATAATGATAAGATCTGTCAACTGGTAACTTGTTACCAGAACCACTAGCTGGAATTGGCCAATCATTATCGACTATTACTTTTGAGTCGTTATTTTCTCTTAGCATCAAATTATCGGTGTACAATACTTTCACATATCAACATTATGAACGATTGGGTTTATCCACCGGTTTAAACGAGAGTGACTCTTCACTGGCAAGATAACTCGGTCACAAGGTCTAAAAAAGATCACCCCTACCACTTGTCTCATAGTTCGAGTATATCTCTTTCTCAGCATTCCAGAAAAAAATGACTTTATCATGTGCACAAAATTTCTTCGAATAATTGATTTTCACGTATTTTTTTTAAAAATATAATGTAGGTGTTTATCCCTCCAATGGCAAAAAATTACTGATTTAACACACGCAATAAACTAGATAGTCTCGATAACCTACCATGGAGTACCACTGAGAATGCCGCTTCCAATGTAAGAGCAACCATAGAGTACGTTTGCTACAGCCACAAGCATGCATAGTGAGATAGAAAAACAAAGTCGACCTGAGGGGATTTTCCGGTGAGTATGGTTAGGTTAGGGTAGATTAAGTTAGGTGATTAGGTTAGGTTAAGTTAGGTTAGGTAAGTTAGGTTAGGTAAGTTAGGTTAGCTAAGTTAGGTTAGGTTAGGTTAGCTAGTAAACATCTCTCCATGTTTAAGTTAGGTTAGGTTAGGCTAGATTAAGTTATGTTAGGTTAGGTTATGTTAGGTTAGGTTAGCCTACGTACGCGCGCGTACCTAGCCTCCCCTAAGATCAAATAAAATAAAATATGATAAAATAACCTAACCTAACCTAACCTAACCAAACCTAACCTAACATAACATTACATAAACTAACCTAACCAAGAGAGATGTTTACTAGCTAGCCTAACCTAACATAGCTAACCTAACCTAACTTACCTAAGCTAACTTAACCTAACGTAATCTAACCTAACTTAATTTAGTCTAACCTAACCTAACCTAACCATACTTGCTGGAAAATCCCCCCAGATCGACTTTGTTTTTCTTTCTCACTATGCATGCTTGCGGGTGTAGCAAACGTAGTCTATGGTTGCTCTTACATTGGAAGCGGCTTTCTCAGTGGTAGTCCATGGTAGGTTGTTGAGACTATCTAGTTTATTACTTTCTTTTACTTTTTTTACTTTCGGCAGGAACCAGACGATGAACTGTCCTGCCCGGCACCAAAGGATCTTTGGATGACTTCCGACGACCACTTAGACCTGTCTGCTACAGCTTCTCCGGCGATCTTCAGCCAGTATTTGTCCAATCTCCGACCGTGTCTCCTGAATCCTCCCCACGGTTCCAGGTCCGTGGCATACCTCCTCTAGTTGACCAGAAATAGAAAACTGCATACCATTCGCAAAAAAAAATGTTTACTTTCTTTGATAGCTTAGATACACTTACGCTATTTTTATTTGGTTAAATTTTAAGAGCAGAAGTAGCCCCAAAAGTTGGAATATAATACCCTCAGTCATTCTTGGGATACTGCTGAGATGCCTTATTGGGAATTAGTATTAACACAGTGTATATTGATTTAATCTTAAGTGAAATTTAGTTTTTAAACATAATGGACAAATGGGAAGGTGGGCGTGGGAAGGGGACTAGTGGCCTTCCAATAACTTTCGACTATTAAAAAGGAGTAGAAAGGCCTCAGAAGGAATGAAACGAACACCGTGCTGCCAGCTACAATTTGGTCTAACGCCGACAGGTTATATTTTATTCAAGGATTATCGATCCACGAAGGGCAGAAAATTTCTGAGAAATTGATTTGCATAATCGAGGGGAATTATTGATTTACGAAAGGGGAATAAAGAAACAAATATGGATTCTTTGATCTTAGGTCTGAGGGATAAACTCTCTTTAGGTCACAGAAAAAAATTAATATTCTATTTTTAAATATGGTTTCATTGATCTTTAGTGTCAGGAATTAGAAATGACATCACTTGTTATCTTGAAATTATGCGGGAGTCTAAAGAGATAGAAATTCTATTTTTAAATACGGCTTCACTGATCTTTAAGTCAGAGAGAAAAATTGATATTCTAACGAAACCTTAATAGTGTAGCTAGGAACATTTATGAGATGAAGAGATTAACGCGGGAAAGGGTTTCCTAGGAATTTCAAATGTGACAGCGCAGGGATACCAAAACAAAAGGAACACGTAGAAATTATGTTTAGGGATTATTTGGGCGAAACCGTTTTATACATTTTAGAAGATGATTTAAGTGAAACCGTTTGAGGCATTTTAGAAGATGATTTCAGAAGATGATTTAGAAGATGATTTGAGGGTGAAACTCTGTGGTCGTTATAATACACAAGTTCCATTTGAACAGTTTTGTGAGGTCACTATACCCCAGAGGACCCCTCCTACCCCAACCCCAAAGGCCCCCCACGCCCCCCCACCCAATTTTTTAATAATTTTTACGCACTTGAGACAAAGAAGGGCCCCCACATTTCAAAAGGCTTTATTATATCTTTTCAGAACAAGTTCTTTTCTTAATGTCCCTCTTAAACCCCATTTTACAAGTTGAAGTACCCATCCTTTTCACCCACAAATTTACTTTACAGCTTTTTGAATGCCCCAACACCAAGCAATACTTTTCAAATGGCATTTCAGTACAAGTTATTTTTCTTAATGTCCCTCTTCAACCCCATTTTACAAGTTGAAGTACCCATCCTTTTCACCCACAACTTTACTTTACAGCTTTTTGAATGCCCCAACACCAAGCAATACTTTTAAAATGGTATTTCAGTACAAGTTATTTTCTTAATGTCCCTCCTAAACCCATTTTACAAGTTGAAGTATCCCATCCTTTTCACCCACAACTTTACTTTACAGCTTTTTGAATGCTCCAACCCCACGAGATACATTTCAAAAGGCATTTCAGAACAAGTTCTTTTATAGATTTCTGCCGTAAACCCATTTTATAAGTTGGACTACCCAAACTTTTCACCCAAAACTTTAATTTAAAGCTTTTGGAATGCTCCAACACCAAGCAATAAATTTCAAAAGGCAATTCAGAATAAGATCAATTCTTCATGTCCCTCTTAAACCCCATTTTACAAGTTGAAGTACCCATCCTTTTCACCCACAACTTTACTTTACAGCTTTTTGAATGTCCCAACACCAAGCATTACTTTTAAAAGGCATTTGAGAACAAGTGTTTTTCTTAATGTCCCTCCTAAACCCATTTTACAAGCTGAAGTACCCTTCCTTTTTACCCACAACTTTACTTTACAGCTTTTTGAATGCCCCAACACCAAGCAATACTTTTCAAAAGGCATTTGAGAACAAGTTCTTTTCTTAATGTCCGTCCTAAACCCATTTTACAAGTTGAAGTACCCATCCTTTTCACCCACAACTTTACTTTACAACTTTTTTTTCTTAATGTCCCTCCTAAACCCATTTTACAAGTTGAATTACCCATATTTTTCACCCAGAGCTATACTTTACAGATTTATCGATATTTCATAACTTAGCAATGGTCTTAAAAAGTAATTTCAGATCAAGTTCTTTTCTTAATGTCCCTCTTAGACCCATCTTACAAGTTGAAGTACCAATCTCTTTCAACCCAAACTTACTTTACAACTTTTTTGCACACCACAACATCATGCAAGGTTCCTCTTCAGTTCAGATTTTTCTGAAAGAGATCAAAAAATTTAAAATACTGTTCCAAATTTTTTATAAAAGATAGACAGTTCAAATTGTCTTCTGAATTTTATTAAAGAACTTACAGTTCAATTCTATTTTCTCCAAAGAAAAGAAAAATCTTCCACTTCAGTTCTTAATTTCACAAAGACACAAGGAAATTTAAAGTTGTATTTGAAATTTTTCCGTAAAAGATAGAAAAATTTATACCATAGTTGTGAATATTTTCCCGGAAGATAAAAAGTTCTACTTCAAATTTAAGTTTTTTCAACGAAGTGAAGAAAAGTTCAAGTTCTAGTCTGAATTTTCTCAATGAAAAAAGAAATTAGTTATTGATCAATTCTATTTTTTCAAATAATATAAAAAGGTTCCACTTCAGTTCAGATTTTTCTCAAAGAGATGAAAAAATTTAAAATACTGTTTCAAATATTTCTTAGAACATAGAAAAGTTCAAGTTCTTTTCTGAATTTTACCAAAGAACCCACTTCAATTCTAATTTCTCCAGAGAAAATAAAAATCATCCACTTCAATTCTTTATTTCACAAAGACACAAAGAAATTTAAAGTTCTATTCTAAATATTTTCCATAGAAGATAAAAAAGTTATACCTTAGTTGTGAATATTTTCCCGAAAGATAGACAGTTCTACTTCCATTATAAATTTTCTCATTGAAGTGAAGAAAAGTTCAAGCTCGCTTCTGAATTTTCTCATTGAAAAAGAAATTGTTCACTGATTAAGTCAATTTTCCCTACTAGTATAAAATGATTCCATTTCACTTCACATATTTTCACACAGACATAAATTAAAAGTTCTCCTCAAAATTGTTTGTAGAGGATAGATAAAGTTAAACAATTAGCATGAATATGTCACTATGAAGATAAGGAGCTCCACTCTGATATCTAAGATTTTTCCCAAAGACATAACAAAATTAAAAATAACGTTCTAAATATTAGCGTTGAAGATATGAAAAGTTATTCTATTATTGTATATATTTTCAAGGAAAATAAAAAGCTTCAATTTATTTCTAATTTTCTCATTGATGTGAAGAAAAGTTGAAGTTCTTTTCCTAATTATCCATATGAAAAGAAATAAGTTACAGATCAATTCTATTTTTTCAAGAAAAAATAAAAATTTTCCACTTCAGTTCAGATTTTTCTCAAAGAGATGGAAAAATTTAAATTAATTTTCTAAATTTTTCCTATAAGATAGAAAAAGTTATACGTTGATCATGAAAAGTTAACTCAAGTCTGAATTTTATTAAAGAACTTACAGTTCAATTCTTATTTCTCCAGAGAAAAATAAAAATCTTCCACTTCAGTTCTTAATTTCACAAAGACACAAAGAAATTTAAAGTTATCTTCTGAATTCTCTTAGAGAAAATAAAAAAGTTATAGTTCAATTCTAATTTTTTTCAAAGAAAATAAAAAATCTTCAACTTTTTAATAAACATTCTAAGCGCTTAACATGCTAACGTTTCCTAAGATAATAGAAATATAACAAAGTAATGCATAAAATATTTTTTTGAAGTAACAACATGTAGTAACAACATAAAAATTTTACACACATTATTTTACATTATTAACATCATTGAACAACATTGAACATTCTGAATCTGTTCCATAAAATAATTTATTGAGTTCTCTCTCTCTTGATACTAGAGTTACTCGCTTCTCTTATTTCATAACCACTAGAATAATCATTCATCCATTTTGAGTCATATACAATTACTACTGGGATGTCACCTACTGATTCAATACAAGTTTCATCCTAGGTATTATTTGATTCATTGACAATATGATGAATAGTAGTAATAATTCTCACTTGTGCTTCATTTTCCAGTCAATTTGTCATTATATTCATTAGTAATATTGTCTACCAATGCTCTTTTTATTTTACCTGCAATTTCACTGTCTATTATCACATTATTTTTACAGAGACAACAGCTCTAGCACGTTGACAAGATATGATTTATAATGTTGGTGCAGAAGTAGGCCTTTCTTTTCCTTTCTGATTTCATTCGAATGCTAACACCAGAACGATGACAATAAGATCTATCAACGGCTAACATATTACCAGAACCATTAGCAAGAGGTTGTCCATCTTTATCAACTATTATTTTTATGTTGGCATTCTCTTTGAGCACTAACTTCTCTGGAAATGATACTTTCACATATTCACCTTTTGAATGATGAAAATTCTTGACTACTCCAAAGGAATTTAACTCCTCACTGTCAAGACAACGTAGGCACACATTTCCAATAAGATATCCACTACTACTTGTTCCATAGTTCAAATATATCTCTTTGTCAGCATTCACGGCAACAAAGACTTTATCATGTGCACACACTTTCTTCAAATAATTCATTTTCACGTCTTTTTTTAAAAATATGGTGTATGTGTTTATCCCTCCAATGGCAAAAAATTACTGATTTAACACATGTAATAAACTAGATATGCTTGCGAGACATGGCCGATCAAGACTGAAGTTGCGAGAACTTTGGATGTGTTCGACCACCACTGCCTTCGTTACATCCTCCGCATTAAGAGATGGGACAGGCATTCCAATAGTGAAATAAGGAGTCGCTTTGGCCAATCAGAAGAGCTATCGCTTATCATTAAAAGACGTTGCCTGAAGCTCCTCCGCCACACATTGCGCCGTCCCGAAGGCACGATATGTCGAGACGTCCTTGTCTGCGAACCAGCCCCCTCCTGGAAACGTAAACCAGGAGGAAAAAAGAAGAACCTGTGGCATATTGTGACCCCATGCTAAGTGAACCTAAATAAACCTAACTTTTTGCTTGTCTCTCTGGCTATGCCTGTGTGTCTGAGCAGGTGTGCTATAGTCGGTGTGTGGGCCAGGTTGGCTGTGGGTGCCCTGGGTGTGGCAAGATGGGAGCATCACGTTAAGTGAATCTAAATTTGCTTGTACCAGTACCTGTCGTAGTTGGTTTGTATGTCTGAATCTATATATTTCTATGTGTTTTTTGCCCTTTACACTCTCTTTGTCTATGTGTCTGGGCAGGTGTTTGCTTCTCCCATGCCTGTCTTTGTTGGTTTGCACGTCTGAATCTATAAGTTAGTATGTGTTTTTTGTCTCTCTCACTCTCTTTGCCTGTGTGTCTGGGTGGGTGTTTCTCTGTCTGCCTATGTGTCAGGACGGGTGTTTGTGTGTCCCAAAGCCAGTCTTTGTCGGTTTGTATGTCTGAATCTATATATTTATATGTGTATTTTTGTCTTACTCACTCTCTTTCCCTGTGTGTTTGGGACGGTGTTTGCTTGTCCCTGCCTCACTTTGTCGGTTTGTATGTCTGAATCTATGTATTTGTATTCATTTTGTCTCTCTCACTCTCTATGCCTGTTAGTCTGGGCAGGTGTTTGCTTGTCCCAGTTCCTGTCTTTATCTGTTTGTATGTCTGAATCTATATATTTGTATGTGTTTTCTGTCTCTCTCACTCTCTTTACCTAAGTGTCTGGGCAGGTGATTGCTTCACCCAGTACCTGTCTTTGTTGGTTTATACGTCTAAATATATATGTTTGTAAATGTTTTTGTCTCTCTCACTCTCTTTGCCTATGTGTCTGGGCGGGTGTTTGTATGTCCCAGTGCCTTGCTATGTCGGTTTGTATGTCTGAATCTATATATATATATATATTTGTATGTGTTTTTGCGTTTCTCACTCTCTTTGCCTATGTGTTTGACCAGGTATTTGCTTCTCCTAGTGCATGTCTTTGTTGGTTTGTACGTCTGAATCGATATACTTCGATGTGTTTTTATCTCTCTCAATCTCTTTGCCTATGCGTCTGGGAGGTTGTTTGCTTGTCCCAGTGCCTGTCTTTGTTGGTTTTTATGTCTGAATCTATATATTTATATTCGTTTTTGTCTCTCTCACTCTCTATGCCTGTGTGTCTTGGCGGGTGTTTGCTTGTCCCACTGTCTGTCTTTGTCTCTTTATATGTCTGAATCTATATATTTGTATGTATTTTGTCTCTCTTACTCTCTTTGCCTGTGTATCTGGGTGGGTGTTTGCTTGTCCCAGGGCCTGTTTTTGTTGGTTTGTATGTCTTAATCTATATATTTGTATGTGTTTTTGCTGTTCTCACTCTCTTTACCTATGTGCCTGGGCAGGTGTTTTTTTCTCCCCAGTGCCTGTCTTTGTTGGTTTGTACGTCTGAATCTATATGTTTGTATTTGTTTTTGTCTCTTTCACTTTCTTTGCCTGTGTGTCTGGGTGGGTGTTTCTCTCCTTGCCTGAGTGTCTGAGCGGGTGTTTGTTTATCCCGGTGCTTGTCTCTGTCGGTTTATATGTCTGAATCTATATATTTATATGTGTTTTTGTATCTCTCCCTCTCTCTGCTTGTATTTCTGGGCGGGTGTTTGCTTGTTCCACTCTCTCTTTTTGTTGGTTTGTAGGTCTGAATATATATATATTTTTATGTGTTTTTTCTCTCTCACTCTCTTTGCCTGTTAGTCTGAGCGGGTGCTTGCCTGTCCCAGTGGCTGTCTGTGTCGGTTTGTGTGTCTGAATTTTGTTGGTTTGTAGGTCTGAATCTATATATTTATATGTGTTTTTGTCTTTCTCACTCTCTATGCCTGTGAGTCTTGGCAGGTGTTTGCTTGTCCCAGTGCTTGTCTTTGTCGGTTTGTATGTCTGAATCTATATATTCATATGTGTTTTTGTCTCTCTCCCTCTCTTTGCCTGTGTGTCTGGGCGGGTGTTCGCCTGTCCCACTGTTTGTCTTTGTCGGTTTCTTTGTCTGAATCTATATATTTCTATGTGTTATTGTCTCTTTCCACCTCTTTGCCTGAGTGTCTGGGTGGGTGTTTGCATGTCCAAGTGCCTCTCTTTGTCGGTTTGTATGTCTTAATCTACATATTTGTATCTGTTTTTGCCTTTCTCACTCTCTTTGCCTATGAGTCTGGGCAGGTGTTTGATTCTCCCAGTGCCGTTCTTCGCTGGTTTGTACATCTTGTTTTATGGTTTATATGGGTTTTGTCTCTGTCACTCACTTTGCTTGTAGATCTGGGGGGAGGGGGGTGTTTACTTGTCCAAGTGCCTATCTTTGTCGGTTTTTATATCTTAATCTATATATTTGTATGGTTTTTTGTCCCTCTCACTCTCTTTGCATATGTCTGGGCAGATATTTGTTTCTCCCAGTTCCTGTATTTGTAGGTTTGTATGTCTGAATCTATATATTCGTATGTGTTTTTTACCTTTCTCACTCTCTTTGCCTGTGGGTCTGGGCAAATGTGTTTGTTTGTCCCACAGTCTGTCTTTTTCGGTTTATATTTCAAAATATATATATTTCTATGTGTTTTGTCTCTTTAACTCTCTTTGCCTGCGTGTCTGGGCAGATGTTTGCTTGTCCCAGTAGCTATCTTTGTCAGTTTGTATGTCTGAATCTATAAATTTATATGTGTTTTTGTCTCTCTCACTCTCTTTGCCTGTGTGTCTGGGCAGATGTTTGCTTTTCCCACTGCCTGTCGTTGTTGGTTTGTATGTTTGAATCTATATATTTATGTGTTTTTGTCTCTCTCACTCTCTTTGCCTGTGTGTTTGGATAGGCGTTTGCATGTCCCAGTGCCAGTCTTTGTCAGTTTGTATGTCTGAATCTGTATATATTTGTATTTGTTTTTGCCTCTGTCCCTCTCTTTGCATGTGTGTCTTGGTGGGCGTTGAATGTTTCCTTATCTCAGTG
The DNA here is from genome assembly GCF_049724085.1 of Artemia sp. Qi Xiang Cuo. NCBI lineage: Eukaryota > Metazoa > Arthropoda > Branchiopoda > Anostraca > Artemiidae > Artemia > Artemia sp. Qi Xiang Cuo. The sequence goes on along the minus strand of NC_142799.1, from coordinate 64,932,921 downwards.
CCCGTATTTGTCGGTTTGTATGTCTGAATCTATATATTTGTATTTGTTTTTTGCCTTTCTCACTCTCTTTGCCTATGTGTCTGGGCAGGTGATTGCTTCTCCCAGTGCCTGTCTTCGTTGGTTTGTACGTCTGAATGTATATGTTTGTAAGTGTTTTGTCTCTCTCGTTCTCTTTGCCTATGTGTCTAGGCGGGTGTTTGTGTGTCCCAGAGTCTGTCGTTGTTGGTTTGTATATCTGAATTTATATATTTATATGTGTTTTTTTGTCTCTCTCACTTTCTTTCCTTCTGTGTCTGGGCGGGTGTTTGCTCGTCCCATCCTGTCTTTTTCGGTTTGTATGTCTGAATCTATGTATTTGTATCAGTTTTCGTCTCTCTCACTCTCTATTCCTGTGAGTCTGGGCAGGTGTTGATTGTCCCAGTGCCTGTCTTTGTCAGTTTGTGTGTCTGAATCTATATATTTGTATGTGTTTCTATCTCTCTCACTCTCTATACCTGTGGGTCTGGGCTGGTGTTTGCTCGTCCCAGTGCCTGTCTTTGTCGGTTTGTATGTCTGAATCTATATATTTATATGTTTTTTTGTCTCTCTCACTCTCTTTGCCTCTGTTTCCGGACGGGTGTTTGCTTGTCCTACTGCCTGTCTTTGTTGGCCTGTATGTATGAATCTATATATTTATATGTGTTTTTGTCTCTCACACTCTCTTTGGCTATGTGTTTGAGCAGGTGTTTGCTTCTCCCAGTGCCTGTCCTTGTTTGTTTGTACGTCTGAATCTATATATTTCTATGTGTTTTTGTCTCTCTCACTCTTTTTGCCTAAGTGTCTGGGTGGCTGTTTGCTTGTGCCAGTGCCTGTCTTTGTCGGTTCGTAAGTCTGAATCTATATATTTATTTGTGTTTTTGTCTCTCTCACTCAATTGCAAATGTGTCTTGGTAAGGGTTTGCTTGTCCCACTGTCTGTCTTTGTCAGAATGTATGTCTGAATCTATGTGTATATGCATGTGTTTTGGTCTATCTCACTCTCTTTGCCTGTTTGTCTGGGTGGGTGTTTGCTTGTCCCAGTGTCTGTCTATTTCGGTTTGTATGTCTTAATCTATATATTTGTATGTGTTTTTGTCTTTCTCACTCTCTTTGCCTATGTGCCTGGGCAGGTGTTTGTTTCTCCCCAGTGCCTGTCTTTGTTGGTTTGTACGTCTGAATATATATGTTTGTATGTGCTTTTTTCTCTCTCGCTCTCTTTGCCTGTGTTACTTGGTGGATCTTTCTCTGTTTGCCTATGTGTCTGGGAGGGTGTTTGCTTGTCCCAGTGCTTGACTTTTTCGGTTTACATGTCTTAATTTATATATTTATATGTGTTTTTGTCTCTCTCACTCTCATTTTCTGTGCGTCTTGGCGGGTGTTTGCTTGTTCCACTATCTTTCTTTGTCGGTTTGCATGTCTGAATCTATATATTTTGATGTGTTTTATCTCTCTCACTCTCTTTGCCTGTATGTCTGGGCGGGTGTTTGCCTGTCCCAGTTCCTGTCTTTACCGGTTTGTATGTCTGAGTTTTTTCGGTTTGTATGTCTGAATCTATGTATTTGTATGTGTTTTTGTCTCTCTCATTTTCTATGCCTGTTAGTCTAGGCAGGTTTTTGCTTGTCCCAGTGCCTGTCTTTGTCGGTTTGTATGTCTGAATCTATATATTTGTATGTGTTTTTGTCCCTCTCACTCTCTTTGCCTATGTGTCTGGGCGGGTATTTGTTTGTCCCAGTTCTTGTCTTTGCTGGTTTGTATGTCTGAACTTATATATTTACATGTGTTTTGGTCTTTCTCACTCTCTTTGCCTGTATTTCTGGGTGGGTGTTTGCGTGTGCCAGTGCCAGTGTTTGTCTGTTTTTATGTCTGAATTTTGTCAGTTTGTATGTCTGAATCTATGTATTTGTATGTGTTTTTGTCTCTCTCACTCTCTATGCCTGGGAGTCTGGGCTGGTTTTTGCTTGTCCCTGTGCCTGTCTTTGTCGGCTTATATGTCTGAATCTATATATTCCCTTGTCCCAATATTTGCTTGTCCCAGTGCATGTTTTTGTTGGTTTGTATGTCTGAATGTTTGTAATTGTGCGTGTCTTTGTCTCTCTGACTCTCTTTATATGTGTGTTTGCTTCTCCCAGTGTTTTTTAATTTGATTTCTATATCTGTATCTAAGTTTTTGTATGTGTTTTTGTCTCTCACAATCTCTTTGCCTATGTGTCTGAGCGGATATTTGCTTGTCCCACTGTCTGTCTTCGTCGGTTTGTTTGTGTGAGTCTATATACTTTTAAGTGTTTTTGTCACTCTCGCTATCTTACCGTATGTGTCTGGGCCGGTATTTCCTTGTCCCAGTGTCTGTCTTTGTTGGTTTTTATGTTTGAATCTATGTATTTATATATGTTTTTGTCTCTCTTACTCACTCTGCTTTTGTGTCTGGGTGGGTGTTTGCTTTTCCCACTGTCTGTCTTTGTCGGTTTTTCTGTCTGAATCTATATATTTGTATGTGATTTGTCTCTCTCACTCTCTTTTCCTGTGTTTCTGGGTGGGTGTTGGCCTATCCCACTGCCTGCTTTTTTCGTTTTATATGTCCTTATCTATATATTTGTATGTGTTATTTACCTTTCTCACTCTCTTTGCCTATGTGTCTGGGCAGGTGTTTGTTTCTCCCAGTGCCTGTCTTTGTTGGTTTGTACGTATGGATCTAAATGTTTGTATGTGTTTTTGCCTCTCTCACTCTCTTTGTCTGAGTGTCTGGGCGTGTGTTTCTCTCTTTGCCTATGTGTCTGGGCGGGTCTTTGTATGTCCCAATGCTTGTCATTGTCGGTTTGTATGTCTGAATATATATATATATATATATATATATATATATATATATATATATATATATATATATATATATATATATATATATATATATATATATATATATATATATATATATATATATATATATATATATATATATATATATATATATATATATATATATATATATATATATATATATATATATATATATATATATATATATATCTGGGTGGGTGTTTGCTTGTTCCATTGTCTGTCTTTGTTGGTTTGTATGTCTGAGTCTATATATTTGTATGTGTTTTTGTCTCTCTCACTCTCTTTGCCTGTGTGTTTGGGCGGGTGTTTGCTTGTCCAAATGCCTGTCATTATCGGTTTATATTTCTGAATCCATATATTTGTATATGTTTTTTCCTTTCTCACTCTCTTTGCCTATGTGTATGGGCAGGTATTTGCTTCTCTCAGTGCCTTTCTTTGTTGGTTTATACGTTTGAATCTATATTTTTATATTTATGTTTGTCTGTCTCACTCTCTTTGTCTGTGTGTCTTGGCAGGTTTATCTCACTTTGCCTATGTGTGTGGGTGGATGTTTGCTTGTCCCAATGCTTTTCTTTGTCGGTTTGTATGTCTGAATATATATATATATATATATATATATATATATATATATATATATATATATATATATATATATATATATATATATATATATATATATATATATATATATATATATATATATATATATATATATATATATATATATATATATATATATATATATATATATATATATATATATATATATATATATATATATATATATATATATATATATAATATATATATATATATATATATATATATATATATATATATATATATATATATATATATATATATATATATATATATATATATATATATATATATATATATATATATATATATATATATATATATATATATATATATATATTTATGTGTGTGTTTTTCTCTCTCACTCTCTTGGCTTGTGTGTCTGGGCGGGTGTTTGCTTGTCCCACTGTCTGTCATAGTCGGTTTGTATTGCTGAATCTTTATATTTGTATGTGTTTTCGTATCTCTCACTCTCTTTGCCTGTTTGTCTGGGTGGGCGGGTGTTTGCTTGTCCCATAGTCTGTCTTTGTCGTTTTGTATGTCTGAATTTATGTATTTGTTCGTGTTTTTGTCTCTTTCTCTTTGTTTGTGTGTCTAGGTACGTGTTTGCTTTTCCCAGTGCCTGTCTTTTTCAGTTTTATGTCTGAATCTATGTATTTGTATGTGTTTTTCTCTTTGCCTGTGTGTCTGTTAACCTATCTCAATTTTTAACAAAACCTCTATGAGCCTGTTAGTAGTATCTGTGTGTACAAAATCCTTTTCTTAAATCTCTGACTTTTTAATAAACATTCTAAACATTTGAATTCTTAGCGTACCCTAAAAATAATGGAGATAATAACAAAGTAATGCATAAAATACTTTTATTGAAATATGGAATGTAGAATATTAACATAAAAATATGTTATATACATTATTAATATCATTGAACCACTTTGGACATTTTGAATCTGTTCATTAAAATAATTCATCGTGTTCTCTCTTGATAGTAAAGTACTCTCTTCTCTTAGTTCATAACCAGTAGAATAATCATTATTCCATTTTGAGTCATACATAATTTTTTTGGGGGGTTTCACCTACAGGTTCAATATGTGTTTCGTCTTTGGTATTATCGGGTTCATTAACTATATGATCAATAGTAGTAATAATGTTCACATGCGCTTTATTTTTCATCAATTCATCTTTATATTCATTGGTGATATTGTCTGCTAATGTACTTTTTATTTTTCCTGTCTAATCACTGTCTATTGTCACATTATTTTTGCACTGATAACAGTTTCGGCACGTAGACAAGATATAGTTGGTGAAATTAGGGCAATAGTTGGCCTTTCTCCTTCTTGTCTTTTTTAGAATGCTAATACCAGAACGATGACGATAGGATCTATCAACGGGTAACGTGTTACCACTAACAATAGTAAGAAGTTGTCCCCCATCATCGACGATTATTTTTATATTTGCATTTTCTTTGAGTCCTAACTTCTCTTGGAATGATGCTCTCGCATATCCACCTTTTGTACGATGGAAATTCTTGGATAGTCCAAAGGAATTTAGCTCATCACTGTTATGACAACGCACGCATACATTTCCAATAAGATCCCCACTAATGCTTGTTTCATAGTTCAAATACTTCTCCTTGTCAGCATTCAAAGTTACGACGATTTTATTATGTTCAAACTCTTTCTTGTAATATTTAATTTTCACTTTTTTAAAAATATGATGTGAGGCGTTTATCCTTCCATTGTACGAAAATTACTGATTTAATACATACAATAAACTAGGTAGTATTGATAACCAGCAATAGAGTAGTACTGGGACAGACGTGTAGTGTTGTGTCTTTTGAATAGTATTGCTTAGCATTCGATGGTCAATGGTATTTCATGCGCTATTGTCTTTCAATACCCTTTCTATTTTGCCTGTCTTATCACTGTCTATTATCACACTATTTTTACACTGATAACAACTTTGGCACGTAGACAGGATATGGTTTATGATATTAGTGCAGCAGTATGCATGTCTTCTATTTCCATTTGCTTTCATTTGAATGCTAATACTGGAAAGATGACGATAGGATCTATCAACGGGTTACATGTCACCAGAACCATTAGCTAGAAGTTGTCCCTCTTCATCAAATATTATTTTTAGGTTGCCATTCCTCTGGAAATGATACTTTCGCATATTCACCATTGGATATGAGGGAAATTCTCGGGTGCTCCAAAGGAATTTAGCCTCCCACTGTCTTGAAAACGTAAACATAGATTCCCAATAAGATCTCCACTACTGCTTGTTTCATAGTTCAAATATATGTCTTTGTCAGAATTCAACGCATCGATGACTTTATCATGTGAACAAACTTTCCTTGAATTATTCATTTTCACTTTTTTTTAAATATAATGCAGGTGTTTATCCTTCCAATGTGTCGATAACCTGCCTGTTGGGGTTCCACCCCTTTTTCTTTTCCTTTCAGATAAATGACCTGTTTTCGTTCTAATTACATTTGTTTAGATTTGCCTGTAGTATAACTTGCAATGACAACTTAAAAGTCTCGTTGCTAAGCTATAGTTGTGTTGCAATATGTAAGCTTTGAAGTAAATTCTATTTTTGTACTTCCTGGTTTGAGTTATTGAATAATAGGGCTGGGAAGGTAAAATTGGTTATGAATAGGGATTGAGATGATTGGCTGGGCCAAGCGAAGGTCCAACCCTATGAACATTGCTGTAAAGATTATTATTTTTGAATTAGTCTACTTTGAGACCCCGTATAGGGAGTCTGTAATTGGAATTTATAGATGTTATTATTGTGACCGTTTGGAAGAATACAAGTCAGGTATTTTCTCCAAACTGTGTACTAGTTTCCGTAACCCAGACAGGGTAGGAATAGAGTTACGAGATACCGTCATTATTATATTGACACGGGGGTTTGTCACCTTCAAGGACAGCGTTAGAGATTTTCTAGCCGTAACCCAAGGCAGGTACATTTGGCTTTAGAAAGTGGCCATTTGACCACTCGATCGCGTTATCATACCCTGGGACAGGGTATACTGTAAATAGGGTAGTACCAAACCCGATAGATACAGAACCGTTGGGATAAGATCGGGAATCCCACTAACATTTGGGCCGACAAGGGGTTCTCCCCCTCGAGTGAGTGGCATAGCAACTTTTTTGCGCCATTTTGGCACCAATAAGTGGCAACCCCCGTACCATAAACCTAATAAGTGGTCGCAGCAAGAAAAGGAGCTATCAACAGCACTGATAGTAAAAGAATTCCGCATTTCCGAAGAGACAAGTAATTTAGCCAACAAGAGTAGCCTATTGTGGTTACATATATAAGAAATCACAAACAGAATTTTTTTTTATCTGGGCTGTGCCTAGTTAGATAATAATATTAAACAATAAAATTTAAGATTCAATAGATCACGCGAATAATTAACTTGTAAGACAAGGGAGGCTGCGCCGCCCACGTAGAATCGGCAAATTAAAAGGAAATAATTTTTCACGAAAAGATAAAAACAGACATTGGTAAAAGGATTTTATTTGGACGGAAGACGTTAAGTAAACCTTGAAATAATGGCGGACAAACGAAGAATTCAGACAAGATCTACCGCGGTAAAAGAAAAATCGTATTCAGACGCATCACAATTATATGCGACTCCTGCTGGAAATACCCTAAGAAAAACACCATCAGATAGAACCTTATATCACTCAGGGGGTGAAACAGAAGAGATTTCTGAGACGTGTGAAGGGGAAATCTTCAAAACAAAATCAGTAATAGAGCGATCTCCGGTACAAACCATGCAAGCGGAAAAGAGTTTAAGGCAATTTCAGAAAGAATTATTCCCAGATAGAGAAACCCAGACAAAAGTGACAGTGGCAATAATACATGAAGAAAACTCACTATATGAAAGGACGAATAAAACAAAACCAACTCACCCTTCAGATGAAGTACAAAATGTAGGGGAGTTGAGGGTAAAAGAAAATATAATTCTAGAACGAACATAATCAGAAACCGAATTAAGAGGATATAAAAACAGAGAGAATCATAGTAGGCCAAGCAGCACCAGGAGTAGAAGCTCAATCTCCAGCAGGGGTCGCTAAACATTTCTCAGATAGATACGACAAAATAACTATTAAATTTCATGGAAAAAGAGAGGATAGATAGAGAACGAAAAGAGAAGGAAGATAGAAAAGAAAGAGAGAAAGATAGAAAAGAAAGAGAGAAAGAGAGGATAGCTAGAGAGCAGAGAGAAGAGAATATTAGAATAAATAGAGAACGAAAAGAAGAGGCAGATAGGGAGGATAGAAGATAACTAATGCAAATGATTGCAGGGAGAAATTCCCAAGAACCTCAGAGATCGTCTATAATTAGGTAATGCAGGCAGTAAACCTTCAACCAATGAAAGAAATTGTAGATGTAAATTTATACATATACAATTTTGAAAAAACGGCGGAATTAAGCAGATTGCCGAGAGAAAATTGGGTGACAAGAATACAGCCCCTCCTTAACTACAAAGCACAAATTGCATATAAAGCATTTCCAATGGAGTACTCAAAAGATTCAAAAGAAGACTAAAACAAGCCATTTTTGAAAAGTTTCAACTCTCCCCCGAGCACTTTCAAAGAAGATTTAGAAGCGAAAGAAAACGAGACAACGAAACTTATAAAGAATTCGGGTACAAATTGAAAGATATGTGTTTAAAATGGCTAGAGTTAGAAAACTATAGAATGTTAGAAGACCCAGAAGAAATAAAAGAAAAAATAAAGGAAATAATAGATAAAACAGTAATGGAACAATTTTTAGAAAATACCCACAGAGAATTGAAAATATTTTAGAAAGAAAAGAACCCAAAAACAAGCGAAGAAACGGTGGAAATGGCAAATAGGTGGATCGAAATAAGAGAGGCAGTTGAGGAGACAGACATATTTCAATATAGAGAGTATAACAAAAATAGGCACTATAACACAGTGCAAGGAGAATTAACTTGCTATAACTGCGGTACCACGGGGCATTTTGCAAGCAACTGCCCCAGTAAATATGACCAAAAACCACATAAAACGACAGCCTGGGCCATGACCCATAAAAAGGAAATTTGCATTTGCAGAGTCGATAATAACACATTTGCAGAGTCACATAAAATATACAGAAAAATGAACGGGGAATTAGTCGAAATGGCAATTTATTCCTGCAGTGACCAAACCTATGTGCGAACTGGCCTAATTAATAGAACGGAGATAGACCATAAAAATAAGATTACAACATTATGTTATTATGGAGACAAGCACCCATGACCGTCTGCTTGGGTAAGAATAGAAATTGCAAAGAAGGACGGTACGGTCCAGAGAAAAACGATAAAAGTAGGCTTAGTACCTACGCTAGCAGTGGATGTCTTAGTAGGAGGAGGCCTTGGAGATATCGGAAATCTCCTATCGTTAAAAGCGACTTCTTTAATAGTGAGAAAATTACAAAATTACACTACGACGGAATAATATAATACTCCGTTAACTACGGGGGGAGGTGGACCGGCCCATAAAACAAATTGGGAGGCTGTGCCACCCTGTCGGAAATAAAAAATATTTGATACACGTGTTCAAAATGTTGATAATCCACAAAAATGGGATGCGGAAGTAAAAAACCCACAAAATATTGAAAATAAGCCGCGCGAGAATGATTTTACGGGGAAATTTCCAGAAAATGGTAAACTTGAGAACACTTTTATTGAATATGAGACACTAACAAGTACAGGCCAAAATTAAGCACTGATTGTACCAGAGAATAAGGAGACGAAATCTATTGTACGCGCTTTTCCTCGGATAGTTCGACAAATTTTAGTAGAATATGAAAAACCAAATGTCGGACTTCAATTCCCATTTGATAACGAACTATTTGTTCCGGCTGTAAGAATAAAGAAGACTAAAAGAGAGAAAAGAAATAGTAAATGGAGCTACAATGAAGTTATGCAGTCAAAGATGGTGGATACTGGAGTTTAAATCAGATCTAACGATGATTTAGTATTTTGCGCGAATGACAAAATTGAGAAAAGTAGAGATGAAAAGAGGAGTGTAAAAAAGAGACAAAATTTGGAGATTCAGCCTGCAGTGGCGAAAAATAAAAAAATAGTGGATGGGCTGTGCCTTGATAACATAAATAATAGGGAGAAAAGTAAAATATTGGATGGGCTGTGCCTTGATAACATAAATAATAGGGAGGAAAAAGAGGTCAAAGACCCATGGGGAATAAAACAAAATGGTTACAAAATAGAGATGAATGACCTACAACGGGTTGGGGGAAAGTTGGGAGATGTTGAATGTCCAGTCGGATTGGAAAAAATTGGAAAGGAATCTGAGATTGGTATCATCAACTCAAAAGACATGTTGATCCTTTATGAGGGCGAGGAATCCCTTAGGGAAGATCCCCTGCGGGAAGTCACGAAAGATAGCCCTTCTCCTCAATGCACAACTAGCGGACAAGCTTTGATCCCTTTACCGAGATTTTGCTTCTCTGATCTGGAGTCCTTGGGGGATACTCTCTCCCAGTCACTTCATACTTCACCCAAACCTTTGTCCAGTAACCCTACTCCTAGTTGTTATTCTTCATGGGAATCGACAATTATTTCCGGCAAACTGTATTCAGTGGGAGATGTATCCAAATTTCATCTTCAATTAGCATCAACACATATTCTTCATTTGATTATCCCAGGGGAGGGAACCCAGAAAAAAGGCGATTCATGGTTCGCTCAAAATTGTACTTCATTCCCAGTACCCTTATCATTTTCACAGGCCTTTGCATTTCTGGCCTTAGATTATTTGAAATTATGCCAAGGGGCAATTTACTTTTTTATTGAGATGTGGGGTTGTTTCCAAAGATGGAAATTAAGAGGCTAGTGCAGCCAATTTTTCATGATGGCTTGCATCATCACATGTGTCAGAAACTGATTCTCTGCTCCTCTCAAATGTAAATTCGGGAGAGCGAGAAATTTTTGTTTTTGATTGTGCTGCGCACAATCATTGTCTACGAATCTTGGGGACTTCAACTTTCAAAGCCTAATGTGGATGCTATACGATTTAGACCGTGGTGGTCCTAAAGTAGAGACGTGTCGATGACGACCGATCCAGAGCCAAGCGGTGGAAGTAGTAGCACAGACACTGGTGGAAGAGAGAAGGCAAATGGATTTTGTAAAGTTGAAGTTATGTGTATATGTTTTTAAGGGTGGACCAAGGTAGCGCGTGGGCGGTCATTTATCTTACGGGGGGAGGTGTTGGGGTTCCACCCCTGTTTCGTTTCCTTTCAGATAAATGACCTGTTTTCGTTCTCATTACATTTGTTTAGATTTCTCTATATTATAATTTGCAATGACAATTTAAAAGTATCGTTGCTAAGCTATAGTTGTGTTGCAATAAGTAAGCTTTAAAGTAAATTCTATTTTTGTACTTCCTGGTTTGAGTGATTGAATAATAGGGCTGGGAAGGTAAAATTGGTTTTGAATAGGGATTGAGATGATTGGCTGGGCCAAGCGAAGGTCCATCCCTATGAACAGTTGCTGTAAAGATTATTATTTTTTAGTTAGTCTACTTTGAGACCCCGTATAGGGAGTCTGTAATGGGAATTTATAGATGTTATTAATTGTGACCGTTTGGAAGAATACAAGTAAGGTATTTTCTACAAACTGTGTACTAGTTTCCGTAACCCAGGCAGGGTAGGAATAGAGTTACGAGATACCGTCATTATTATATTGACAGGGGGGTTTGTTACCTCCAAGGACAGCGTTAGAGACTTTGTAGCCGTAACCCAAGGTGGGTACATTTCGCTTTAGAAAGTGGCCATTTGACCACTCGATCGTGTTATCATACCCTGGGACAGGGTATACTGTAAACAGGGTACTACCAAACCTGATAGATACGGAACCGTTGGGGTAAGAGCGGGAATCCCACTAACATTTGGGCCGACAAGGGGTTCTCCCCCTCGAGTAAGTGCCATAGCAACCTTTTTGCGCTAATTTTGCACCAATAAGTGGCAACCCCCGTACCATTAACCCAATACTGCCATAGAGTACCACTGGGACAGCTGCTTAGTGTCTATGAGCAACCATAGAATACCATTGATACAGCTTCATAATATATAAATAATAATTTTCCAAGTCAAAAAAAATTTCCCTGTCAGAAAAAAAGAAAAGCGCTACTAAATATATTACTTTTTCTAATAGTAAAAATCACGACTAACATATCTATATCATTCTCATTTTGTATTTCGAAAATATTAAATGTTTTTTTTGTTTTAAGTATATTTCAGATCATTTTAAGACACTGGGACTGCCGCGTAGTACCTATGAGTACCCATAGAGTACCATTGATACAGCCGCATTAATAAAAAAATAAAAAAAAAGAAGTTGAATAATTTTCCAAGTCCAAAAAATTCAAGGTCAGAAAAAAAGAAAAGTGCTACTACAAACAATATTTGTCTAATAGTAAAAGTCATGACTAACATATCTATATTATTCTCATTTTGTATTTTGAAAATATTTAATGTTATTTATTTTGGTTTTAAGCATATTTCATGTCTTTCTAAGACATGTAAAAAATACAATATCACTGGGAGAACCACGTAGTGTCTATGAGCAAGCATAGAGTACGATTGATATAGCCGCATAAAAAAAGTTAAATCATTTTCCAAGTCCAAAGAAATTCAGTCCAAAAAATAAAAAGTGCTACAAAAAACATAATTGTTCTAATAGTAAAAGTTATGACTAACATATCTATATCATTCTCATTTTGTATTCCAAAAATATTAAATGTTAATTTCTTATGTTCTAAGTATTTTTCATCTTATTTTAAGACATGTAAAAAAAGTTGAAAAAATTTTCATGTAAAAAAAAAAAAAAATAAATAAAATTTCAAAAAAAATAATAAAAACATTTAAACCGCAAAATCAATTAAACAAAAAAAAGTATAAGAAATGGGGTGATGGGGCCAAAACATGAGGGAGGGGTATTGGGGTCCTTGGAGGTTGGGGCATGGAAGACTAATGGCTGCTGTATGGTTGCCTAAAATGTTACAACTTTATTAATATTGACTCTATGTATATTAACAATACTACTCAATATTTTGTACGGCCCACACTCCTCATTTGATGCTTGTGTATTATACCGACCAAACTTATACATCTGAAATTCCTACGTTAAATATATTTGGAAATTTAAATAATTTTTCTCAAAGCATCCCTCTAAAAATAGCAGAAAAAAAATAATATGTATCTCTTAATGGAGTTATCATTCCCTGAGATTTATCCCATAGTTGATAAGAAATTAATATTTCAACCCTTTCTCTTTTTAAATAAGTATTTCCAATTCTATGTACACATAAGAATCTCATGTCAAATTCCTGAAGAAATAATCTGTAGTCTCTCACTTAAATTATAAAACTCAGTAGAAAGGGGGGTGCCAGTCCGAGACAAACCACGTGGTTTATGGTTTTCTCACTGAGAATGAAAAAACAGGATTTTTCTCACTTGAAAAAAAAAGAATTTTCTCACTTTTATGGATGTTTCTTTGACGGTTATGTGTGTTGGTCAATTTATTTGATGTTTTTCATGGATGTCAACATCAATTTATGTCTGTTTTATGGTTTTTGTCAGTGAGAATGAAAAAACAGGAATTTTCTCACTTTGATGGATGTTTTCTGGATGTTCTCACTTTGATGGATGTTTTCTGGATGTTCACACTTTGATGGATGTTTTCTGGATGTTCTCACTTTGATGGATGTTTTCTGGATGTTCACACTTTGATGGATGTTTTCTGGATGTTCTCACTTTGATGGATATTTTCTGGATGTTCTCACTTTGATGGATGTTTTCTGGATCTTCAGACTTTGATGGATGTTTTCTGGATGTTCTCACTTTGATGGATGTTTTCTGGATGTTCTCACTTTGATGGATGTTTTCTGGATGTTCACACTTTGATGGATGTTTTCTGGATGTTCTCACTTTGATGGATGTTTTCTGGATGTTCACACTTTGATGGATGTTTTCTGGATGTTCTCACTTTGATGGATATTTTCTGGATGTTCTCACTTTGATTGATGTTTTCTGGATGTTCACACTTTGATGGATGTTTTCTGCATGTTCTCACTTTGATGGATGTTTCTTGGATGTTCTCACTTTTATTGATGTTTAGTTGATGTTCTCAATTTGATGGATGTTTCTTGGATGTTATCACTTTTATGGTTGTTTCTTGGATGTTCTCACTTTGATTGATGTTTTCTTGGATATTCTCACTTTGATGGATGTTTCTTGGATGTTCTCACTTTGATGGATGTTTCTTGGATGTTCTCGCTTTGATGGTTGTTTCTTGGATGTACTCACTTTGATGGATGTTTCCTTGGATGTTCTCACTTTGATGGATGTTTCTTGGATGTTCTCACTTTTGATGGATGTTTCTTGGATGTTCTTACTTTGATGGATGTTTTCTTGGATGTTCTCACTTTGATGGATGTTTCTTGGATGTTCTCATTTTGATGGATGTTTTCTTGGATGTTCTCACTTTGATGGATGTTTCTTGGATGTTCTCACTTTTGATGGATGTTTCTTTGATGTTCTTACTTTGATGGATGTTTTCTTGGATGTTCTCACTTTGATGGATGTTTCTTGGATGTTTTCACTTTGATGGATGTTTTCTTGGATGTTCTCACTTTGATGGATGTTTCTGGGATGGTTCTGAGTAACACATGACACATGACACATGACACATGAGACATGACACATGACACATGACACGTGTCATGACAATATTTGTTGCTTAGAGTTGTTTAGTCAAACAATGCTCACCCAAGTAATTTATATATCTAATATAAAAAAAACATAAAAGGTATATGCTACTATTATGTAATAACTATTAGGTAGATTTATATCTAAATATTCAAGCAAATCTCACAGCCTACTAGGTGTCTTACCTTAGCTTACATAAGGTAGGCTATCAGTGGAAGTTATCAGGTCTGCAAAACTACCAATAGGGTAGCCTATATATTGATACTTTCTTTTAGAATCATTAATTTTTACCTTTAAACTGCTTCATGGTTAAAAGATCATGGTATGCCAAAAATCCTAGTAACATCAAGGCTAGGCCTAGTCTAGCCAAGCTCTTTTCAAGAAGCATTCCTTAAAAGTATTTTTCAAAGAAAAGAGCTTTGCTGAACTTGGTTCTGATTTCTGTTTTTAGAGTTTAGTTAGAGTTCTAGTTTAGTTTAGCTATAGTTAAGAGTTTGGAGTTTTGGCTTTGAGTCTTAGCTTTGAGCTTTAGTTAGAGTTTTAGTTTAGTTTTAGTTAAGAGTTTAGAGTTTTTTATCTTAGAGTCTTAGCTCAGAGTTTTAGTTAAGAGTTCTAGTTTAGTTTAGTTATAGTTAAGAGTTTAGAGTTTTAGCTTAGAGTCTTAGCTTAGAGTTTTTATCAGAGTTCTAGTTTCGTTTAGTTTTAGCTAAGACTTTAGAGTTTTATCTTAAAGTCTTAGCTTAGAGTTTTTGTTATAGTTTAAGTTTATTTTAGTTATATTTAAGAATATTTAATTTATTTATTTCCCTCGTAACCTCGTTTTTCAGATTGGGGTACAAAACTCATGCACCCACAGCTGGATATTAAAGCTTTTTGGATGCCACATATCAATTAAGTAATAATAAATGACATATAAAGAGCACGTAACATTATAACTTTCCCACCGCAACACCATGTAAAACTTGAAGTACTCATATTTTTCCAAATCAACAATACATTAAGTCTTTTTGAATAACACAACACAAATAAATACATTTAATATAAAATATCATATAACGTTAAATGAAAATTTTAAACCATAAAAAAATTTTACACCTTGAAGTAATAATATTTTTAACCCTCAACTATACTTTACAGCTTTTTGGATACCTCAACACCAAGAAATACTTTTCAAAGACCATATCAGAGCAGGTTACTTTCTTACTGTCCCTCCTAAACCCATTTTCCAACTTGGTGTACTTATCTTTTTCACCCAAAACTATACTTTAAAGCTAGTTGGATACTTCAACGCCGAGAAATAATTTTCAAAGACCATTTAAGAGCAGTTACATTCTTAATGTCCCTCCTAAACCCATTTTCCAACTTGAAGTACTTATCTTTTTCACCCAAAACTATACTTTACAGCTTTTTGGATACCTCAACACCAAGAAATACTTTTCAAAGACCATTTCAGAGCAACTTTCATTCTTAATGTCCCTCCTAAACCAATTTTCCAACTTGAAGTACTTATCTTTTTCACCCACAACTATACTTTATAGCTTTTTGGATTCCTCAACACCAAGAAATACTTTTCAAAAACCATTTCAGAGCAAGTTACTTTCTGAATGTCCCTCCTAAACCCATTTTCCAACTTGAAGTACTTATCTTTTTCACCCACAACAGTACTTTACAGCTTTTTGGATACCTCAACATCAAGAAATACTTTTCAAATACCATTTCAGAGCAAGTTAATTTCTTAATTTCCCTCCTAAATCCCTTTTCCAACTTGAAGTACTTATCATTTTCATCCACAGCTCTACTGTACAGCTTTTTGGATACCGCAACACCAAGAAATACTTTTCAAAGACCCTTTCATAACAAGTTACTTTCTTAATGTCCCTCCTAAACCCATTTTCCAACTTGAAGTACTTATCTTTTTCACCCACAACTATACTTTAGAGCTTTTTGGGTACCTCAACACCAAGAAATACTTTTCAAAGACCATTTCAGAGCAAGTTACTTTCTTAATGTCCCTCCTAAGCCAATTTTCCAACTTCTAAATTTTTCCGTAGAAGATAGGAAAAGTTATACTATGATTGTGATTATTTTCTATGAAGATAAAAAGTTTCACTTTAATTCTAAATTTTCTTAAATTCAATTCCAACCTTTCACAAAGAGTCAAATTTAAAGTTATGTTCCAAATATTTCCCCGGAAGAAAAAAAGTTCAACTTCGATTCTGAATTTTCCCAATGAAAATGAAATAAGTTATTGATCAATTCTATTTTCCCAAAATAATATAAATTTTCCACTTCAATTCAGATTTTTCTCAAAGCGATGAAAAATTTAAAATACTGTTCCAAATTTTTCATAGAAGATAGAAAAGTTCAAGTTCTCTTCTGAATTTTACCAACGAACATAATTCAATTCTAATTTCTCAAGAGAAAATTAAAAGCTTCCACTTCACTTTTAAGTTCACCAAGATATAAAAATTTAAAGTTCACTTCTAAATTTTTCCATAGAAGATAGGAAAAGTTATACTATGATTGTGATTATTTTCCATGAAGATAAAAAGTTTGACTTTAATTCTAAATTTTCTTAAATTCAGTTCCAATTTTTCTCAAAGAGATTAAAAAGTTTAAAGCTCTGTTCCAAATATTTTCCCGGATGAAGAAAAGTTCAACTTTGATTCTGAATTTTCTCAATGAAAATGAAATAAGTTATTGATCAATTCTATTTCATCAAAATAATATAAAAAGTTTCCACTTCAGTTCCGACTTTTCTCAAAGAGATGAAAAAATTTAAAGTACTGTTCCAAATTTTTCTTAGAAGATAGAAAAGTTCAAGTTCTCTTCTGAATTTTACCAAAGAACATAATTCAATTCTAATTTCTCCAGAGAAAATAAAAAGCTTCCAATTCAGTTTTAAGTTCACCAAGACATAAAAAATTTAAAGTTCAGTTCTAAATTTTTCCATAGAAGATAGGAAAAGTTATACTATTATTGTGATTATTTTCTATGAAGATAAAAAGTTTCGCTTTAATTCTAAATTTTCTTAATTTAATTTCCGACTTTTCTCAAAGAGATGAAAAAATTTAAAGTTCTGTTCCAAATATTTTCCCAAAAGAAGAAAAGTTCAACTTCGATTCTGAATTTTCTCAATGAAATTGAAATAAGTTATTGATCAATTCTATTTCCCCAAAATATTATAAAAAGTTTCCACTTCAGTTCAGATTTTTCTCAAAGAGATGAAAAAATTTAAAATACTGTTCCAAATTTTTCATAGAAGATAGAAAAGTTCAAGTTCTCCTCTGAATTTTACCAACGAACATAATTTAATTCTAAATTCTCCAGCGAAAATAATAAGCCCCCACTTCAGTTTTAAGTTCACCAAGAGATAAAAAATTTAAAGTTCAGTTCTAAATTTTTCCGTAGAAGATAAGAAAAGTTATACTATGATTGTGATTATTTTCTATGAATATAAAAAGTTACACTTTAATTCTACATTTTCTTTAATTCAATTCCGACCTTTCCCAAAGAGATGAAAAAATTTAAAGTTCTGTTCCAAATATTTTCCCGAAAGAAGAAAAGTCCAACTTCGATTCTGAATTTTCTCAATGAAAATAAAATGAGTTATTAATCAATTCTATTTTCCCAAATAATATAAAATTTTCAACTTCAAGTCAGATTTTTCTCAAAGAGATGAACAATTTTAAATACTGTTCCAAATTTTTCATATAAGATAGAAAATTTCAAGTTCTCTTTTGAATTTTACCAGTGAGCATAATTCAATTCTAATTTCTCAAGAGAGAATATAAAGCTCCCACTTCAGTTTTAAGTTGACCAAGACATGAAAAATTTAAAGTTCACTTCTATATTTTTCCGTAGAAGAAAGTAAAAGTTATACTATGATTGTGATTATTTTCCATGAAGATAAAAAGTTTCACTTTAATTCAAAATTTTCTTAAATTCAGTTCAGATTTTTCTCAAAGAGATGAAAAAATTTAAAATATTGCTCCAAATTTTTCATAGAAGATAGAAAAGTTCAAGTTCTCTTCTGAATTTAACCAAAGAACACAATTCAATTCTAATTTCTCCAGAGAAAATAAAAAGCTTCCACAGATTATTTTCCATGAAGATAAAAAGTTTCACTTTAATTCTAAATTTTCTGAAATTCAGTTCCGACTTTTCTCAAAGAGATGAAAAAATTTAAAGTTCTGTTCCAAATATTTTCCTGAAAGAAGAAAAGTTCAACTTCGATTCTGAATTTTCTCAATGAAAAGGAAATTAGTTATTGATCAATTCTATTTCACCAAAATAATATAAAAAGTTTCCACTTCATTTCAGATTTTTCTCAAAGAGATAAAAATTGTAAAATATTGTACAAAATTTTTTTTAGAAGATACAAAATTTTATGTTCTCTTCTAGATTTTTGCAAATAACATAATTAAATTCTAATTCCTACAGGGAAAATAAAAAGCCTTCACGTTTCTTTAAAGTTCCTAAAGGCATAAAAAATTTAAAGCTCAGTTCTAAATTTTTCCGTAGAAGATAAGAACAGTTATACTATGATTGTGATTATTTTCCATGAAGATAAAAAGTTACACTTTAATTCTAAATTTTCTTTAATTCAATTCCGACCTTTCCCAAAGAGATGAAAAAATTTAAAGTTCTGTTCCAAATATTTTCACGGAAGAAGAAAAGTCCAACTTCGATTCTGAATTTTCTCAATAAAAATGAAATAAGTTATTGATCAATTCTATTTTCCCAAAATAATATAAAAGTTTCCACTTCAATTCAGATTTTTCTCAAAGAGATGAAAAATTTAAAATACTGTTCCAAATTTTTCATAGAAGATAGAAAAGTTCAAGTTCTCTTCTGAATTTTACCAGCGAGCATAATTCAATTCTAATTTCTAAAGAGAAAATAAAAAGCTTCCACTTCAGTCTTAAGTTCACCAAGACATGAAAAATTTAAAGTTCACTTCTAAATTTTTCCGTAGAAGATAGGAAAAGTTATACTATGATTGTGATTATTTTCCATGAAGATAAAAAGTTTCACTTTAATTCTAAATTTTCATAAATTCAGTTCAGATTTTTCTCAAAGAGATGAAAAAATTTAAAATATTGTTCCAAATTTTTCTTAGAAGATAGAAAAGTTCAAGTTCTCTTCTGAATTTTACCAAAGAACATAATTCAATTCTAATTTCTCCAGAGAAAATAAAAAGCTTCCACAGCTTCTAACTTTTTTGTTAGGTTAGCTTACGTACAGGCGCGTACATGTTAGGTTAGGTTAGCCTACGTACGCGCGCGTACGTAGGCTAACCTAACCAAACCTAACATGTATGCGCGCGTACGTAGGCTAACCTAACCTAACCTAACTTAACCTAACCTAACTTAATCTAGTCTAACCTAACCTATTTTAATCTTTTTATCATGTTTAAGTTAGGTTAGGTTAGCTTATCATGAGCGCTCATGATAAGTTAACCTAACCTAACCTAACTTAAACATGGAGAAATGTTTCTAATTATTTATTAATATTTATTTATACCTAACCTAACCTATTGTTTTTGATGGTTATATGAATGAACTGAATTTCAGATAAATTAGAAATAAAGTGAAACTGTTTATCTTCATGGAAAATAATCACAATCATAGTATATCCATTCCTATCTTCTATGGAAAAATTTAGAAATGAACTTTAAATTTTTTATGTCTTTGAGAAATTAGGAACTGAAGTGGAAGCTTTTTCATTTTCATTGGTAAATTTCGGAATTGAGCTAACTTTTTTTCTCTTCTCTATGAAAATTCAGAAGAGAATTTGTACATTTTACACTTCATCGAGAAAACTCAGAATTAAAGTGGAGCTCCATATCTTTGTGAAGAATATTCACAATCAAAATATAACTTTTCCTATCTTTTATGAAAAATTTGGAACAGAACTTTAAATTTTTTCATCTCTTTGAGAAAGGTTGAAATTGAATTTAAGAAAATTTAGAATTAAAGTGAAACTTTTTATCTTCATGGAAAATAATCACAATCATAGTATAACTTTTCCTATCTTCTACGAAAAAATTTAGAAGTTAACTTTAAATTTTTTATGTCTTGGGACTTTTCTTCTTCCGGGAAAATATTTGGAACAGAACTTAAAATTTTTTCATCTCTTTGAGAAAAGTCGGAACTGAATTTAAGAAACTTTAAAATTGAAGTGAAACTTTTTATCTTCATGGGAAATAATCATAATCATAGTATAACTTTTCCTAACTCCTATGTAAAAATTTAGAACAGAACTTAAAATTTCTTATGTCTTGGTGAACTTAAAGCTGAAGTGTAAGCTTTTCATTTTCTCTGGAGAAATTAGAGTTGAAGTATATCCTTTGCTAAAATTCAGAAGAGAACTTGAACTTTTCTATCTTCTAAGAAAAATTTGGAACAGTATTTAAAATTTTTTCATCTCTTTGAGAAAAATCTGAACTGAAGTGGAAACTTTTTATATTATTTTGGGGAAATAGAATTGATCAATAACTTATTTCATTTTCATTGAGAAAACTCAGAATCGAAGTTGAACTTTTCTTCTTCCGGGAAAATATTTGGAACAGGACTTCAAGTTTTTTCATATCTTTGAGAAAAGTCGGAACTGAATTTAAGAAAATTTAGAATTAAAGTGAAACTTTTTATCTTCATGGAAAATAATCTGTGGAAGCTTTTTATTTTCTCTGGAGAAATTAGAATTGAATTGTATTCTTTGCTAAAATTCAGAGGAGAACTTGAACTTTTCTATCTTCTAAGAAAAATTTGGAACAGTATTTTAAATTTTTTCATCTCTTTGAGAAAAATCTGAACTGAATTTAAGAAAATTTAGAATTAAAGTGAAACTTTTTATCTTCATGGAAAATAATCACAATCATAGTATAACTTTTCCTATCTTCTACTGAAAAATTTAGAAGTGAACTTTAAATTTTTAATGTCTTGGTGAACTTAAAACTGAAGTGGAATCTTTTTATTTTCCCTTGAGAAATTAGAATTGAATTATGTTCGCAGGTAAAATTGAGAAGAGAACTTGAACTTTTCTATCTTCTATGAAAAATTTGGAACAGTATTTTTAATTTTTCATCTCTTTGAGAAAAATCTGAATTGAAGCGGAAAATTTTATATTATTTTGGGAAAATAGAATTGATCAATGGGTTTAGGAGGGACATTCAGAAAGTAACTTGCTCTGAAATGGTCTTTGAAAAGTATTTCTTGGTGTTTAGTTAACCAATTATCTGTTAATTCAATATTAGGTATACAAATAATTTGACTTATAGTTTTTATATGTTATTAGGAGTTATATTAATAAAGAAACTTAATCTGAAATGTTCTTTGATAAGTATTTATTGGTGTTCAGGTATCCAAAAAGTTGTATCTTATATTTTAGGGTGAAAAAGATAAGTCCTGTTATTTGGAAAATTGTTCGCTTATGGTCGTTAAGTATGTAACGTGCTCATGAATGGTCTTTATTAATAGTTTCAAAGTGATGGAGTATCCAAAAAGCTGTAGTGGATAGCTTTGGGGGAAAATCAAATGTATTTCAAGTGGAGAAATGGGTTTTTGGTGTACATAAAGAATCTCACAAGATATGCCATTTTCTTTTTCAAGAATTACTTGGGGGTGAGGTCAACACGCAGCTGTAAAGTACAGTTGTGGGTGAAAGAGATATGAACTTAAAGAGGGACATTGGGCGTAGGAGGGACAGTAAGAAAAGTAACTTGATATGAAATGGTCTTTGAAAAGTATTTCTTGGTGTTGAGGTATCCAAAAAGATGTAAAGTATAGTTGTGGGTGAAAAAGATAAGTACTTCAAGTTGGAAAATGGGTTTAGGAGGGACATTAAGAAAGTAACAATTCTTAACTATAACTAAACTTCAACTCTAACAAAAACTCTAAGCCAAGACTGTAAGCTAAAACTCTAAAGTCTTAACTAAAACTAAATGAAACTAGAACTCTGATAAAAACTCTAAGCTAAGACTCTAAGCTAAAACTCTAAACTCTTAACTATTACTAAACTAGAACTCTTAACTAAAACTCTAAGCTAAGACTCTAAGCTAAAAAAGTCTAAACTCTTAACTGAAACTAAACTAAACTAAAACTCTAACTAAAGCTCTAGGCTAAGACTCTGATCTAAAACTCTAAACTATTAACTATAGCTAAACTAAAATATAACTCTAACTAAACTAAAAGATAATACTCTAATTTAAAACTCAAAACTCTAAAAAAAAACTAAACTAGAATTTCAACAAAATCTCTAAGCTAAGACTCTAATCTAAAAAACTAAACTCTTAACTAAATTCTAATTCATTAAATTGGTCAAGTGCAAACTTACACAGCCATATACGTCTTAAATTAGTATGAAAAACCGATAATTCTTTTTTTTAAGGAGAAAGATCACCAGTTTACATAATGTATTACAATAGGAAAGTTCGTGGCCAATTTCAAAAATAAAGAAAGTGTGCTGTTAAAGAGCAGAAAATGACCAAAAAATAAATAAATCAGCATATGGCCTTAGAAAGAGTTGTTTCCTTGTATATTCGAGCAAAACAGAAATCAGAACCAAGTTCAGCAAAGCTCTTTTCTTTGAAAAATACTTTTAAGGAATGCTTCTTGAAAAGAGCTTGGCTAGACTAGGCCTAGCCTTGATGTTACTAGGATTTTTGGCATTCCATGATCTTTTAACCATGAAGCAGTTTAAAGGTAAAAATTAATGATTCTAAAAGAAAGTATCAATATATAGGCTACCCTATTGGTAATTTTGCAGACCTGATAACTTCCACTGATAGCCTACCTTATGTAAGCTAAGGTAAGACACCTAGTAGGCTGTGTGATTTGCTTGAATATTTAGATATAAATCTACCTCATAGTTATTACATAATAGTAGCATATACCTTTTATGTTTTTTTATATTAGATATACAAATTACTTGGGTGAGCATTGTTTGACTAAGCAACTCTAAGCAACAAATATTGTCATGACACGTGTCATGTGTCATGTGTCATGTGTCATGTGTCATGTCTCATGTGTCATGTCATGTGTTACTCATAACCATCCAAGAAACATCCATCAAAGTGAGAACATACAAGAAAACATCCATCAAAGTGAGAACATCCAAGAAACATCCATCAAAGTGAGAACATCCAAGAAAACATCCATCAAAGTAAGAACATCCAAGAAACATCCATCAAAAGTGAGAACATCCAAGAAACATCCATCAGAGTGAGAACATCCAAGAAAACATCCATCAAAGTGAGAACATCCAAGAAACATCCATCAAAGTGAGAACATCCAATAAAACATCCATCAAAGTAAGAACATCCAAGAAACATCCATCAAAAGTGAGGACATCCAAGAAACATCCATCAAAGTGAGAACATCCAAGAAAACATCCATCAAAGTGAGAACATCCAAGAAACAACCATCAAAGTGAGAACATCCAAGAAACATCCATCAAAGTGAAAACATCCAAGAAACATCCATCAAAGTGAGAAAATCCAAGAAAACATCCATCAAAGTTATAACATCCAAGAAACATCCATCAAAGTGAGAACATCCAATAAACATCCATCAAAGTGAGAACATCCAAGAAACATCCATCAAAGTGAGAACATCCAAGAAACACCCATCAATGTGAGAACATCCAGAAAACATCCATCAAAGTGTGAACATCCATAAAACATCCATCAAAGTGAGAACATCCAGAAAACATCCTTCAAAGTGAGAACATCCAGAAAACATCCATCAAAGTGTGAACATCCAGAAAACATCCATCAAAGTGAGAACATCCAAGAAACATCCATCAAAGTGACAACATCCAAGAAACATCCATCAAAGTGAGAACATCCAGAAAACATCCATCAAAGTCTGAACATCCATAAAACATCCATCAAAGTGAGAACATCCAGAAAACATCCATCAAAGTGAGAACATCCAGAAAACATCCATCAAAGTGTGAACATCCAGAAAACATCCATCAAAGTGAGAACATCCAGAAAACATCCATCAAAGTGCGAACATCCAGAAAACATCCATCAAAGTGAGAACATCCAGAAAACATCCATCAAAGTGAGAAAGTTCCTGTTTTATCATTCTCACTGACAAAAACCATAAAACAGACATGAACTGCTGTTGACATCCATGAAAAACATCAAATAAATTGACCAACACACATAACCGTCCAAGAAACATCCATAAAAGTGAGAAAATTCCTGTTTTTTCAAGTGATAAAAATTCTGTTTTTTCATTCTCAGTGAGAAAACCATAAACCACGTGGTTCGTCTTGGACTGGCACCCCCTTTCTACTAAACTCTCTCTAAAGTAGGTCAAATTCCTTTCTCTTAAAATTTTTCGTCATAGTCTATTTTTAGATCTAGGTTCGAATTATAGAGTGCTGTTGTGGCTCGACTTCAATTGTCTTCCATATATGGACTCCCATTCAAATTCGATAGGCCTATACTACTGAACTTTTAATTTCCGTCCAAATGAGACCCTTCCCGATATTCTAGGACCAATTGGTTAGTACGATCAACCCTGGGAAAAAAGAATAAACACGCGTCCGGGATCTTTCTTCTGGCATAAAATACAGAATTCCACATTTTTGAAGATATGAGCTTGAAACCTCTACAATAGGGCTCTCAGATATGTTGTATCTCATGGGGTTATTTTAATTAAGATCCTTTATCTTTTAAGGGATGTTTTCCCCCTTTTTCGAAAACCAGGCAAATTTTATCAATCTCGTAGCCTTTGATGGGTAACACTAAACTTAATGAAACTTATATGTTTGGCATCAACATGGCATCAACCAATTCTTTTGATGTATTTATTGGTATAAAAATTCCGACTTTAGAGTTTCGGTTACTATTGAGCCGCGTCACTCCTTACAGTTCATTACCTCGAACTGTTTGATTTTAAGCTGAATAGTTTAGATAGTACTTAGACTGGATAATAAACTGAGTAGCCACTATATAGGCTTTTAATTCTTATAAGTTAGTTTAAGATCTGAAAACTGCGGCATATATGTGAATAGGGCTATTACATAAAACCTCATCCCCTCCCCCTCTTGTCATTCGTTTCACTCCCCGACTTATTTCAGTCTACTTCTTGGTAATGCCTTGTGCACATAAGAACTTTATTTTATTTTGTACAAAATTTAAGGAGAAAAAACCGTAACCAAAGGATTTGTAGATACCCAGACTGACCTTTCCAGAAACATATTTTAGATATAGCGGCAAGATACCTTTTTTCATCGGGCTCCTAAGAAGTAATTCCATGTTCTACGCGAAACCAGCTTTGTGGGGTCTACGCAGTTTATCTTCAGAGCTAGAAAACATTTTTTTTTCTTTACACTATTTAATAGGCCAGAGAAAAGAATCATGATTACGCTATGTTAATTAACTAGATTTTTTTTTAATTCAGAGAAATTCCTCTTTTCTGTTTAAGAATTAAATTTCCAGATAAAATTAAAATTTTTATTCTTTAATTTTTTTTACGTTACCAAGCTACGCCAGCCACTAAAAAATCACAAGAGCTCTCTTGTCACTTTGCGTAAATATGAAATATTTTGTTTAAAACTCTAATTTTCAATGGTAGTGTAACTCCTAGTGATACTAAAAGTTTTTTTTGCCGTAATTCATATAAATCCTTATTTCATTAAGTCAGTAAATTTAAATTTAAATATTGGAAATGTTGAGTAGAAAGAAGTTTGCTATTTTGTGTGAACATTTTTGCCGACATTATAAGAACGAGCCGTTCCATACATTTAGTTCGACACCATGAACTATTAAAAAAAAAGTAAAAAACAACAACATTATTTCCATTTAAATGTCGATCAAAACATATTTTCTGGTATAATATCCCTTCGCACCTTCTGAGAAAAAGGCTGATTCTTGAATACTTAATTTGGAAACATTTTCTCAGATTAAATTAAGAGCTACTGGAGTGAAATATATTCAGTTTTTGCTTATATTCCATTTTTGAAATTCTATTACATCGTGTTGGAATCTCGTTTTATCAAATTTTGTTAGTACATTTTTTACTAAGGATCTGATTTACTTTGATTACTTATCCCCTCCTCTATGGAACATCTTATGGTTTCCTGGTTGGAAAGTAATACTGCCCTGTGTTTTTGCTTGTCATTCTGTATTACCACCTGGGGATGGGCTGTGACCCAAAACTATGTCACAACACCAGGAGAGCTCCAGCTTTTTCTACCCATGCTACTTTTATTTTCCTATTAATGACAAATTTGTAGCTCATGAGAAATATCCTTTGAATAAAAATTTTCTAATTGAAAATGTAAGCTATAATATTGTATATAACAAAATATATAACAAAAATAGAGGTGATTCTAAAACACAGGGCAGAAAAGCCATTCAATCACTACGCTTATCATAATAATGTTCACATCCTTTAACATTCTTCGGAAGATCACAAAATCCTGTCTCATGGTTGAAGACTTTGGTAAGCTCACAGCCTCCAAGCCTGGGTAATCCATTGCTCATGCATTTGTAGAAGTAGCGGCAATCTGAAGGCTTTGCAAGACGCTCGTGATCACCAAATTTTAACATTTTTTCTCCTGTTATTTTTGGACAGGTAAAACCTTAAAAAGAAATTTTAGTTTAGTTTGAAACTTATATTCTAAAACAATTTTTGAACGCTGTTGTTGCCAGCATTCATTCCTCACCAGCTGAAAAAAAGTGTTCATATATCATTTTTAATCAAGATTAAATAAAAAAAACAAGTTTTTTAAACTGAAAGTAAGGAGCGACATTAAAACTTAAAACGAACAGAAATTATTGTGGAATTACTAACCCTTACTGTAATTAAGCGGCGTATAAAATTTAGTATGGGCAAGATGTTGTTCTTTATTATAATTTCCTTTAAAATGAGCCATTGAACAACTCTCTACGATGTTCCAGTACCAAGTTGTCTGTGGAAGTACTAACCCATACTGTAATTAAGTGGCGTATAAAATTTAGTATGGGCAAGAGGATGTTCTTTATTATAATTTCCTTTAAAATGAGCCATTGAACAACTCTCTACGATGTTCCAGTACCAAGCTATCTGTGGAATTACTAACCCATAGTATAATTAAGTGGCGTATAAGGTTTAGTATGGGCAAGAGGTTATTCTTTATTATAATGTAATTAAGTGGCGTATAAAATTTAGTATAGGGAAGAGGTCGTTCTTTATTATAAACCCGGATACCAATGAAATATACATAATCCTTATTTAACATTAATGAACTTTTATATAACATACCTTAGAGAAACTATTTTCAAATCGTTGTTTACTATAATTACAAACAGGAAAAAGCCTACGGCTTTTTCTTCTTTGAAATAGTAAGAGACGAACCTTAAACGATTAATTGCAACTAAGTCCAATGTGTGCAATAAGTTTTTATTCCAATGATCGTCTTTTAATGTAAAAACAAAACTAATTCAAAAATTGTCAGGTATTGCTCTAGTTTGAATCTTACTATACAACATAAGGTTCATTATCATGAACTGTTTGCTTTGATGTATGTATTGGTATCAAAATTTCGTTCTTTAGAGTTTCGGTTTCTATTGAGACAATTAGCTATTATTACTATAGAGTTCATTATCATGAACTGTTTGATTGCTTCAAAATGTAAATATCTTTGAAAAGACTGCAGTATGAAAATACATCAAAAATGCAATTTTTTTGACAGAATTGATTCTACTTTAAAAAGTATTTTATTTTTAATTACAAAAGGCACTAGATGTAGCAATTTTCTTTAAAATGAGCTATTATACAGCTCTCTATGATTTTCCAGTGCCCAGCTAGCTGAGGAGAAAGAAAAAGCGGAAAGAAAAAATATCCCGTTTGTGGAGAATAACGTGGTTAAAGTAAATTTTTTTTATTTTCATGCCAATATATTTTCTTTGTTATTCAAGCCAAAGAACGGTAAGTTTGCTATAAATAAGTTTTGGACAAGGCCGTTCTAATAGTGTACTTTTTGTTTTGATCTGAATCTTTTTTCAGGAGTTATGGGTTACTTTAGTATTTACTATGGGGCGTGATCGTCTCTTAATAGGTTGCTAGCTACCGCTGCAACCCGGAAATAAACTGATTACAAACAGGAAAATACCACGGCTTTTTCTTCTTTGAAATAGTAAGAGACGAACCTCAAAATTAAGTAGCTGACTAAGTTCAAGGTATGCAATGGTTTGTTATTCCAATGATCGTCTTTTATTGTAAAAATAATAAAAAAGGCAAATAAACACGCATCTGCGATCTTTCTTCTGACAAAAAATACAAAATTAAAGTTTTTGCAGATAAGAGCTTGAAACCTCTTCAGTAAGGTTCTCTAATACGCTGAATAAAATGGTGTGATTTTCATTGAGATTCTAAGATTTTAGGGGTGTTTTTACCTTTTTTCGAAAATATTGGCAAATATTCTCAGGCTCGTAACCTTTGATGGGTATAACTAAACTTGATGAAACTCTTTTTTTAGGAGTTAGGGGTTTTTATATTTCTTAACATTGGACGTGATGGTCTCTTACTAGGTTGCTAGCTACCGTTGCAACCTGGATACTGCTGCAACACGGATTCACATAGTTATGAGAGGCAGCGCGGCCGAGTGGTCCAACGCTCTGGTGTTAATTACCAGTCTCTTCGGAGGCGCGGGTTCAAATCTTACCGCTTGTAGTATTTTATACCAAAGCAAGCAAATTACTTGTTTGAGTCTTAAATTATATAATCTTATTTTAGTTACTATTGGCTGGAAGTTTGTTCTTTACTGTAAAACTAGGTTGCTAGCTACCGCTGCAGCCTGGATTTAAGTATAACATAAACTATTTAAAATTGGTTCCTTAAGAGCCTGCTTGTTTATGCAAAATTAATGTTCAGATACCATAAATATTTTTTGCAGTTTATAACTTTAGCGATTCTATACTGAAAACTAAAATAAAATAACAATTGATTTTTTTTCCATTTTTACGTAACGTCACTCATTACGGCATATATAGTTATTAGTACACAATCAGTGTTAGATATTACGTCACGTCACATATTACTTCGTATATGGTTAAGATTGCTTTTAAAAAATCACTTATCTCTGAAAAGCCTGCAGTAAGAAAAGACATCGAAAATGCAGTTTTTTGTAAAAAATGATTCTATTTTTATTTTTTTTTGTTAAGAAAGGCACTAGAAATTTTAATTTCCACTACAAAAATCCCTCTCGCAAAATTCCAGGCTCTCTCGGTCAATATGATCCCTCCTTTAATTACTAAGTAATTTTCTAATGCTGTAAATATAAAACTGGGTAATAATTTTTTTCACTATACGTATTATTCACACAGTTAGGTGAGACAGCTAGCCGAGCGGTCTAAGGCGTTGGTGTTAGTCACCAGTCTCTTTGGAGGCATGGGTTCGGATCCCACCACTGCCACCATTTTATACTAAAGCAAATAAATTACTTGTTTGAGTCTTAAATTATAAACTTAGTTTAGTTACTAAGGGCTGAAGTTCGTTCCTTACTGTAAAACAAAAAATTAAACTAATTTTTAAATTTTTAGGTATTTTGTTAGTTTGAATGAAAAGATTAAAATTATTGCTCAGATAGCATAAACAGTTTGGCAGTTTACATAATAACTTTACTACATCCAACGACTATGACGTCATTGATCAATATTGTATAAAAGAAATTAAGTTTTTGGTAAAAAATTGCTTCTATTTAAAAAAAAATTAAGTACAAGTGAAACTAGATCTAGAGATTTCCTTTAAAATGATCCATTTAACAACTCTCTACGATGTTCCAGTGCCAAGCTATCTGTGGAAGAGAAAGAAGAAAGAAAAAAAGATGCTGTTTAGGCAGAATATTGTAGTAGCTGCCACTTTTCTTGAATTTCAAGCCAATATATTTCCCTTGCTGTTCAATCCAAATGATAGAAAGTTTCCTATATAGGGGTTTCAGACAAGGCGGTTCTATTGGTGTACTTTTTGTTTTGACCAGACGTTTTTTTAGGAGTTATGGTTTTTATATTTCTTAACATTGGACGTGATCGTCTCTTACTAGGAGGCTAGCTACCGCTGCAACCCGGATTACTAAATGAGATTCTCAAGACTGACACAAGTTATGATGAACTATATCGATCTTTTATGTAGTTTTGATCTGAATCTTTTTTTTAGGAGTTATGGGTTTCTATATTTCATAACATTGAAGGTGATCGTCTCTTACTAGGTTGCTCGCTACCGCTGCAACCCGGATGATCTTATCTTACTAGGTTGCTAGCTACAACTGCAACCCGGACTAGCTACCACTCCAACCTGGATATCTGTTGAAACTCACATACTCCCCATCTATAATGAACTATATCGATCCAATATGTATGTCTTATATTATCTTGTCAAAATATAACTGCTTATTAATATTACATTCACGTATTACTTCATATATGGTTAATACCCACGATTATGACGATATGTCATATTGTTAATTTTTCAACCCTATCCGGGGTTGATTTCTTTTAGTTTGTAATTCAGCTATTAATAAAACCATGATAACGACAATACTTACAAAATTCAAATTTACAGTATCGATCCCCTACGTATGATCTACTAATGATCGTCTTTTAATATAATATGTTTAAAAATCTTTTGTAATCAACAAAACCAATTTTTAAAATAGAATCATTGTTTACGAGAAACTCCATTTTTGTATAACACTTGAGTAACAAGTTTTATTAACATCAATTCGCATACGAAGATCAAAATAGAATTTTTAACATTATAAAAAGCACTTGGTTATAGTTGTATAAAACCTAGTAATTTTGTTAGGATTAAAAAAAAATATGACTTGTCAATTGAAACTGGAATAATTCCTGAAAATTTTAAATAGAACTACAAAGTACACCATTAGAACGGCCTTGTCTGAACCCCTATAAAAGAAACCTTAAAGTCCCTTGGCTTGAACAACAACGAAAATGCATTGACTTGAAAAACTAGGAAATTTTGTATTATCATGATATTTTCGTCGACGGCAGGTTTTTTCTTTCCCTTTTTCTTCTCCCAAGCTATCTGGGCAGAGGAACATCGTAGAGCAATGTTTAATGGTTTATTTTAAAGGAATTTGTCACATCTACGTGCTTTTGTAGTTTTTATTTAAATATTTTTACAACGAACTGCATTTTCATATACTAGATCATGAATATCATAATGGTCGTATTAGAACCATATACGATGTAAATAGAAGAATGCTATATTATGACGTTATCTATGTCTGGGTTGTGGCGGTAGCTATCAACCTAGTAAGAGACGATCACGTCCAATACTAAGAAATGTAATAGGTTAAAAAACAGTGTCAGGTCAAAACAAGAACTGCACTATTAGAACCGCCATGTCCGAAACCCCTATATAGGAAACTTACCTTTCCTTGGCTTCAATAATGAGGAAAGTCTACTGGCTTTAAAGACAAGATTAGTTCCTTGAACTACGATATTCTGCATATACGGCATCTTTTTTTCCGATTTTACGTGAAAAACGTAAAATCATTTTTTCGAAGATCAATTTTGTACGAAAACTGCATGTTTCATGTACAAGATTAATCAATGATATCATACTTACTAAATAGGCCAGTAACTCGATTCATTTATTCATTTTCAGTATATTTTTGTAATCAGTAAGTTGATAGTCAATTTGGCATATCTTTTCTACTTTGAAACTCAAAATGTCATACATATGTATCTTAAGCCTTATTAATATATCTTCTTCGAAGGATTCGTTTGACATCATACCTTTCACGAAGCATTTGCATGACAACATAGATACAGAAAAAACTCTTTTTCTTTTACCTATTGCCTCAGTTACTATTGACTAGAGTATGGTCATTACTGTAATTTTTTTATACATACTGTAGTTCTTAATACGAAAAGACGAAAATTTTGCTCCAAAATGAAATGGAATAATTTTTCAACTATTATTATTACGTCTTAGACATCATACCGTAAATGGTACATTTATATTACAAGTTGCCACAGCACAAAGACGGAGGTACTCTGCTTCGGCACTGAAGGATTCGAGTTCAACGCTCTGTGTGGCAATGATCGGCAAATCAAATTGATAGTCCTCCATACATGGCAGAACCAATGGCACTGAAGCTTAACATTGTGGTGCACAATTTCAGGCCAACAAAAATAGCCCAATGAAACAATCGTGAATTGAATCAGACGAACATTTTCAACTTTGGAGATCTGCTTTTGGTATATATTTTCCGTTGATTTTGAATTGAAGTTATCATGTATTTTGCAGTAGGTTGCATACATAGGTTGCATCAAGACATGGCTAATTGAAGACAGAGAAAAGCCAAGACAGATAGTCCAATTAATTGAGAGGCAATTACCATGTAATTGATTTTGAATTGAAGTTATCATGTATTTTGCAGTAGGTTGCATACATAGGTTGCATCAAGACATGGCTAATTGTAGACAGAGAAAAGCTAAGACAGATATTCCAGGTAATTAAGAGGCAAATGTTTAAATGGCTGGGGCACGGGTAAATTGCGGGAGTATGCATGACTCTCTTCTTGGTATATTTTTCTTCGGAAATTTTCTTTAAAAAAAAGAAACCCTTCTACAGCCAAAAAATTTAACGATGCCACTCCAAAATAACATAGGGAGAATATCCCCACACTGAAAGAACATCCTTTAAAAATTAGTAATTTGAAAATTTCTAAGTGCAGCAAAAACACCGGTCCAACAAAAATGAATACTTGCTTATGGTAGAGATTACTATAATTCAAATCAATGGATTTTCCTCGTTATTCAAGCCAAGGAGCTGTAAGTTTTCTAATTAAGGCTTGTGGACGAGGCAATTCTAATAATATACTTTGTGTTTCGATCTTATGCTATTTTTAGGAGTTATAGGCTATTGTATTTCTTAGCATGGTGCGTGCTCGTCTCTTACTAGATTACTAGCTACCGCTGCAACCCGGATTTCGTTACAATGGGCTACGGTTTGCCTTTTACTAGGTTGCAGCTGCATCTGCAACCATGTTCGTTTTCAAAAGATGGTTGTGTTATATTATCTTGTCCTACATAAAGTTGTTACATCATCATATAAATTTATTTTAATATTTTAATTACTATGGGCTAAAGTTCATTCTTTACTGCAAATATTATAATTCTCCGTTGTAGGGAATTTTTAATATATTGACGTTGAATATAACTGTACAAACCTATACTATAGTTAAGTTGCTTATACAAGTTAGTATAGGCAAGAGTTCGTTCTTTATTATAAAAATTTAAAAAAGAAACTTGTTTATTTAAATTCTAGCTAAAATAATGAAGATAATATGAATGAACCACATTGTTCAGTTTCTTTGGACTTGAGTTCGTTTTTTAACTATAAATACAAACAGGAAAAAGCCTACGGCTTTTTCTTCTTTTAAATAGTAAGAGACGAAACTCAAACAATCAAGTAGCTAACTAAGTCCAATGTATGGAATGGTTTGTTATTTCAGTGATCGTCTTTTAATGTAATAACTAATTTCCTTTAAAATGAGCTATTGAACAACTCTCTACGATGTTCCAGTGCCAAGCTATCTGTGAAAAAGAAAGAAAAAAAAGAAAGAAAAAAATATTCCGTTTGTGGAGCATAACGTGGTTAAAGTCCATTTTTCTTGATTTTCAAGCCATTATATTTCCCTTGCTGTTCAAGCCAAATGACAAAAAGTTTCCTATAAAGGGGTTTCGGACAAGGCGGTTCTAATGGTGTACTTTTTGTTTTAATCTGACTCTTTTTTTAGACGCTATGGGTTTTTAAATTTCTTAACATTGGATGTGATTGTCTCTTACTAGGTTGCTAGCTACCGCTGCAACCCGGATTAAGATTAATAGCAATAAAAAATATAAGTAAAAGTTACTATTCCTGAATTAATGTCAAATGGTAATATTCTTCTCAAAAAGTAGTTTTTCAATTTTGTTACTCTGGGCTGTGGTTCACTCATTACTTGGTTGCAGCTATTGCTGCCACCTTAATATGTAGATTGCTCCTCGTTAATCATATGCTCAATAATACATCTTGTATTATTGGTTCTCGTATCCAGGTGGCATGGGTTCCCTTTCAAATTCGGAAGACACGAGTTCAAGCTACTTTGCGGTAACTATATCAAATGATATTAAATGAGTTTGTCTACGAACTCAGTTACTGGTGTGAAGGCATCAGTAATAAAACTAATGGACTATTACAACAATGAAAAATCGCAATCCTGTACAGTTTAATTTTTATCCTAGATATATGAAAACACACCAAATAACCAGTTTTTTTTCTTTACTGTTAAGACTACTGCTGCAACCCAGATTCACATATATAGTTATGAGAAGCAGCCTGGCACAGTGGTCCAAGGTGCTGGTGTTAGCCACCAGTCTCTTCGGAGGCGTGGGTTCAAATCTTACCGCTGGTAAGGCGGTTCTAATGGTGTACTTTTTGTTTTTATCTTACTCCTTTCTTAGGAGCTATGGGTTTTATATTTCTTAACATTGGATGTGATCGTCTCTTACTAGGTTGCTAGCTACCGCTGCAACCCGGATGAGCCATTACTCAGCTCTTTATTATGACCACGAACTGTTTGATTTAATACTTCAGTTACTATGGGTTACAGTTCGTTCTTTAATGTAAAACCCCTGAATCACAAAG